>NW_027187313.1:8500954-8543454 GCF_028583685.1 Petaurus breviceps papuanus | reverse complement strand
ACTATCTACTAATTCTACTAATCTCTAATCTAATACCTCCCAAAAGGAGAAAGGGAAGTTCCCCTTTTGGGAGGTATTAGATTAGAATTTAACAAACTAATTACATCATCCTTGTGGTTGCAATGAAGTGACAGTTAAAAATAGGCCATATAAATATGAGCTTAGTTTTCCAGCTGCCTCTGAGTTTCTTTCAGTTGGGCTTGAGTTCAGGAAGCAGCAACTGCCCTCGTTCTTTAAAAAGCTATTTCTAGAGGCAATTCCCGTTCCTCTAAGAGTTCTACCACTGGAGAGTGAAAAGTGGTCCACTGGTGCCATCCAATCACAATGCTTTGTGAGCATCAGAGAGTTTTTCAGGGTACCAGTGCAGGATACCAACCACGCATGAGTCTAGGACCATGAGAGGTAATCAGCTGTGAGAAGGGTAAAACAAAATGTCAGTGCAGTATAGCGAAAAGAGCTCCAGTTTTGGAGTTAGAGGACCTGGGTTCAACCCCCAACTTTGGGACTGCTCAGTACATTAGTGACAAAGTCAAAAGTCCAAGTGGCGCTAGATTTTGAGTCAGTGGGCTGAAATTTAAAGGTAAAATAATAGATACAAGCCAATAGCCAAATCAAGCTGAGCATAGGAGAGGTGACACTGGACAGGGGAACCAAAAACAATATTCCCTACTGACTATTTGGGTTACCTTAGTCAAGTCACTTAATGTCTTTCATACTCAGTTTACTCAACTATTAAAAACAGGCAAATAAAAGGCCAAACATAAAGGAGTAGGACTGGCTAACTTCTCATATCCCTTCCAGTTCCAAGTCTCTGACCCTCTCATCTATAAAGAGCAAGAGGCAGATGTGGGGTGCATACCATAAAAAGGAGTTCAATAATGGGTTTTTAATACAGAGTAGAAGGAAACCACAAACCATTCCAGCACATTTCCCAAGAAAATCCCATGGGCAGTATTGGTATGCTAAGGTCAAAGAATCACACATGACTAAACAATTGAACAACAAGAGAAATATAAAAAGATACCTACATATGTTCCTCCAAAAAGGAAAACAATAAAAAGACAAACAATGGCCAAAGCAAGTCAGTAAAAATCAATTATGGGCAGGCCAAAGGGTGTCAGCAGTTCAAAGATCATGCTATTTTTATAAAATATGATCTAAGGATGTTTACTAGATTTTGAATTGATTTATTAGGCCTAACTGCCTGAATTCTCCAAAGGGTTGCTGCTGTGGAAAGCTCCAGATTACCTCCATATCCTTATCAATGTAAAGCAGAAGCAGGCCCAGAAAGCAAAGGTGTAAAATCTTGGAATTCTAGAACCGGAAGATCTTTAGCACACTTCCAGATCAACCTCCAATTTATCACTCAACTCAAATTCTAAAAACCCTTATCTCTATCTATATATTAATTTCTTCCTCATTGCATTTAGTGCTTGACATGTCCTTTCCTCCCCAATGTCTACCATCAAACTAGGAGACTTTAATACATGTAACTGACACTCTTTCAAAAATCCTTCTTCTGTATACTCTATATCTACTTCTATATACTCATTTCCCATGACCTACTCTTCCACTCTACCTCAAGCTACACACACAAAAAAAAATTGGTCGATTTTTCGATATTATCATCACTCACTAGTCTTCCATTTCCATGTTCAGGAACTCTGATTAAAATGTTTTATCATTCCATTTTTCCCTCTCCCTTACTACCTCCCCCTTGTTGTCCATCCTCACTATGACCTCCACCATCTCCACTCCTCTGTTCTTTCCCAGGCCATCATTCCTGTACTGCCTATACCCTCTTCCCTTCCCTATCTTAGTGAACCAGTTCAACTCTACATTCTCCTGAACTCTCAATTTCTTTACATCTTGTCCCATTGCCACACTTTGCCAAATTCCAAACCTGTATTACTCCCACCATCCACCTCTTTTGCTCATATTCATGTATGTTTGAGCAGAGCTGGAGAAAATCACAAAACTTTGACAATTGGATACATTAAAATATATTCTCTCCAAATTCAACTGTGTCCTCATTGTAATGAGGTAATCATTCTATTCCTCTTTAATCAATTCAGTACTATCCGCAGAGGTTGTTCCAAACTTTCTCTTTTTTTCCTCAAAATTTCTAGTGCACCTCCTCCCAATACCCTTTCTTTTGAAGACTTCACTTCATATTTCACTGAAAAAACAAAAGACCATTTTCTGAGAGCTCTCTGTTCTTTCCTCTCCCTCATCTCGTGAGTCTGGGATATCTTCCTTCACCACCATCTTTATCACTTGTTAATAGGATGAAGAGATATCCGTCTTCCAAAATCAACCCCTTGACATGTATCCCTTGATCCCATCTCTTTCTCCCTTCTCTAGTACACAGTCTTACTGTCACCATCCTGCCCCATCTTCATTCAATCTTTCCCCAACTACTGGCTGTTTATTTCCTATAATATACTACAAGGATGTACCATCCATAAGGGAAGAAAACATCTTCTTCAAGTAGATAGGATAAAACTAAATTGCAGTGAGGCATCTGGTTTCATGGAAGAAGTGCTGGTCATCTGCTCCCCTTCTTGGGAAGAGAATAGTGAGAGAAAATGGGCTTAAATTATATTTTTGCTTGATCTGTCCATAGCTATTGTCCTCAATATCTCCTCCCCATTTTGTGGCTATACTCCTTGAGAAAGTTCACCATTCAACTGTAATTGCTCTCTCAAAAATTACCCATGATCTCTTAATTTCCATATCTAACGGTCATTTCTCGGTCCTCATCTGAAGATTTTGACACTGTCAATCACCCACTTCTAGAGACTCTCTCCTTTCTAGATTTTTTTTTTGTGTCATTGATCTCTCCTGGATCTCCTACTTTTCTGACCACTCCTCCATCTCCTTTGCTGGCTCTTCATACAGGACATACACACTAAGCACAAATATTCCCCAAGACTCTGATTTGGACCCTCTTCTCTTTTGTCTTTATACTGCCTCCCTTGATGATTTCATCAGATCTCATGGGCACAACTTTAATCTCTGCAGATGATTCTAAGATCTCAAGAACCCACCCTAGTTTCTCTTCTGTACTGTAGCCCCACATGCTTTTCATTTTTAAAACCAGATATCTCATGGATATCTAAAACTCAACACATCCAAAACAAAAGTCATTATCTTTCTCTCTGAACCTTCCTTTCTTGAGAACTTCCCTATTACTGTCAGGGGAACCACCATCTTTCCATTCACTAAATTTGGTGTCATCTCACTCACCTCAGTATCACTCACCTCAAATCTTGTCATTCTGACCTTTACGATATCTTTTCTACATGTTCTCTTTTCTCTACTCATGAAGCCATAACCCTAGTTTAGATTCTTATCACCTCTCTCCTGGACTATGATAATACCTTTTTAATTTGTCTCCTCACCTCAAGTCTCTTGGCACTCCAATCCATCCTCAACTCAGCTATCAAACTAATTTTCTTAAAGTTTAGGTCTTACCCATCCCTCTCCCTCCACTCAATAAATTCCTTTGGCTCCCTATTATCTCCAGGATCAAATATAAAGTCTGTTTAGCATTTAAAGTTCTCTACAACCTGCTGCCTTCCTATCTTTCCAATATTCTTATACTTTACACCATCTAGCCCCAGTCCCACCCTATGCAATGTACAGATCCAACCACTTGAAGTTCCTCAAATGTGACACTCCCATCTCCCACCTCCATGACTTTGCACTAACTTTCCATCCTTCATGCCTGGAATGCTTTCCTTTTTTACCTCCTTGACTTCCTTCAAGAATTAACTCAAATTCTGCCTTCTTCAAGAAGTCTTTCCCAGCAGCTAGTGCTTTCTCCTCTTAGGTTATCTTCCATCTCTTATATACATATCTTGTATCAAATGAGATAACATATATACAGCATTTTTTAAACCTCTATAAATGATCTTTTATTATTATCATTATGTATATGTAGTTATTTGCATGTTTGTCTCCCCCATTAGAATACAAGCTCCCGGAGGTCAAGGATTGTGTTTTTTCTTTTTTATTTGCTTTCCTAGCACTTAGCACAGGGCCAGGTACATAGTAAGTGTTTCATAATGGTTGTCAACTGACTTATCCCCCTCATTTTAGAGATGAGGAGACTGAGGCCCAGAGAGGAAAAGCAACTATTCCATGGATCTCTATTTCCTCATCAATAAAGTGAAAAGGTTGGGCTAGATGATATCTACCACTCTCCATTCTAATTCTAAATTCTGTGATACTGTGACTTTGGTATAGAATTATATTTATAAGGTTTTTTTTTAACTCTTCTTGTTTTCTTTTTTATTCAATGGCTAACAAGGTGGAAGAAAGAGAAAACAATTGCTAGTTAATTGAAAAGAAATCTTTTTCTTTTTTTAAAAAGTGACAATGTTTGGATTATAACTAAGTCCCAATCTGGTGATCTTTTCTCCTCTTGTGCTATCCCTAAATCCAGGAAGGGCTTTCCTTGAGTCATAACTAGACAGATAGACACCTTTCCTTTTCTCTAAATTGTCTAATGTTTTAGCCTTCAAATAGAACCATTGTCTCATAACATTTGTGTCTAAGCTTCCCCCACCCACTCCCTCTTCTACTATCTGTTAAGTCCATTTCCTCTTGACATCCTCTCCCTCTGAAAGGGAGGAGATGACCAGTGCTTCTCCCATGAAACCAGATGTTCCATTGTCAGTTAGTTTACTCTACATACTTGAAGGGGACATTAGATCATCTTTTCTGTTTTCTCTTCCCCAGACTTTAGGAACAAACTCCTTTAGCTTGCCCTTTGGGGGAAAGAAGGGCAGAGATTACTTCCTTTCTGCAAGGAAAGGGAGGAAGTAGAAAAATATAGAGCACTTTTTGAAGGAGAAAAAAAGCTAACCTGTAATTATGTCATGCATGGGAAGTCATCCACATGTCTGGAAGCAAAGAGATGATCTCTCTGAACTAATTTCCTCATGTCTTGTTAAAAAAAAAAAGAGGGTTGGCTTAGGTGATTGTAAGGCCTCTTCTATTTCTAAAATTATAAGTTTCCCCCCCACAATTTTTCTTTAGGATTGAGAACTTACTCTGTGTATATCTTAAGGCCCTGTAAGCTATCACCTCTTCTATATGATGAGAAAAGCACGACTACTTACTAACTGTAAGACCTTGAACAAGTTACTTCATCCCTTTTGGTCCTAGTTTCTCTACTTATAAAATAGGGGTGTAGGATGGATTAAACCAGGTGATCTTTAAAATATCTTCCTACTATTTTCTGTTCTGTTATATAGTGATATTTCCTTTCTGGCCTTGGCTGGGACTGAAATGACCAGCATTAGACATTTGTTTCTTTGAGTTAGAGAAGAATATTTTCTGAGATGCCCTAATGAAAATATACTTGAGAAATGCAGCAATTGAGCAAGTCCTTTTAACCATTCTGGGCCTCAGTTTCCTTAATTGTGAAAAGAGAGAGGGTTGGTCTAGCTGACCATTAAGGCTTCTTTCATTTCTAAAACTCTGATCCTTCATTAAACCACAAATAAATACCTTAGTTAGAATGAGTTGCTGTTGTTATTTCAGGTTAGAAAGGAACAAAGCAAGGCCTTTAGAAATTAGTTACGTTTAAATAGGAGAGTTAGGTGAATGGGAATGAAAGTTTCAGAACGAGGGGACTGTGACAGGAGGCAAGTATATTAGATTACAGGATTTATATGCTAGAAGGTTTGTGAGTCAGAGTATATTACAGAATTGACCAGTTAGTCAAACTGAACTGTAAAAAACAATAATGACAATACCTAGAATTTATATGGCACCGAAGCATTTTACAAATATTATTGCATTTGATCCTCACAACAATCCTGCAAAATTGGTGCTATTATTATCCCCATTTTATAGTTCAGAAGACAGAGGGAAATAGAGGTTGTTACACAAACACCAGGCTCTTCACCATCTTGATTTTCCTTCTTTGGACTCCACTCAGCTTATCAGCATCCTTCTTAAAACCAAACACAATCAGGGCAGGGATACTGAGGGTGGATAAGAGAAAAGCAACGGCCGATTTCAGTGGCTTCAAAGTCTTGTCTCAGGCTAGCCCAGTCCCTAGATTCCTTACATCTTTTCCCCATGTGTAAAATGTATGAATCTTTTTGTGACTGATTATGTTGGGGTGGGAAATGGGAGTTGAGATGGGAGATGGGCTGTTGGTAGTGGTTGTGGGGGGATGTTTCTGGTAAAAATCTGCCCAACTTTCTATTTGGCTACTTCCGCTGTTTACCACTAGAGGGAAATAGTAACTTTTTTTCCTCCTATTCCTACTAGAGGACAGATATCTATCAGAAAAAAAAAAAAAAACGCCCCCCCATGCAACTGGGTTCCCACGTTCACCTTCAAATCCTGAATATTCACAGCCTCTTTTCCTGGAGTAACATTTCCTGGGTTCCCATTTCCTGAATTTTCTGATCTTCCTATAGGCAGGGAGTGCCTATAGGCACTATAAACTTCTTCACATGGCCACATACCTGCAGATTCATAGAATACAGACACACATAGCCTAAAGCATTTTTACAAGTTGGTAAGAGAGTACCACATCTTGCTGCTTAGCTTATTTTAACTATTTTTAAAAAGATAGATATTTTCTTGGAGTTACGGATTCCAAAATCCCAAAGAAGTGAATTCAGACTTCCTCAGGCATCCAGTGGTGGAGCTGACCTTTATAGTGGGAGGATAATTAGGATAATTCCTGAAGTATTTGTAAGTGTGCATTGTTCTCTGACGGACACTGGGTTGGTTTTTAAAGAATACTTTTCTTTAATTGCTATCTTTTATTTTTCGCTACCTAAATGTCTCCTTGTATTTCCCCTCTCCAGTCCTAGGGAGCCATTCCATACAATAGAGTATTTTAAGAAAATGAGGAAGAAGAGGGGAGGGAATCAGTAAAACGGATGAACACATTTTTAAAAATCTGACAATATATTAAATGTTCCGCACTTGTGGATCCCGGGGGCCCCCCCTCACCCCCCCCCCCCCACACACACACTTCTGCAAATAATTGTTCTCTTCTCTGGAGTCATGCTTGTTCTCTGTCGTTTTGTAACATTCAGTTTCAATTGATTTGTGGTTGTCATTCTTTCCATGTATTGTGTATATTGTATTCATGGTTCTCATTTCACTTTGCATCATTTCATGTAAATCTTTCCATATTCATCACAGGTTTCTTTACTTTCCTCTTCTTTTCCCTTCATCTTCCTTTCCTTTTCTTTTCCTTTCTCATCTCTTCTTTCCCCTCTCCTTCTGCCCCTCTCCTTTCCTGACCAGGTTTCTATTGGTGCCATACTGGTGTCAGACTTAGAGGAGATTTATCTATTGTAGCTCAAAACTCCCTAGCTCAAGTGATCCATTAGCCTCAGACTCCTTGGCAGCAGGGATGGCAATCATGAGCCATCATGTCTGACTATGGTTTGTCATTTTTTAAAGAGCCATAATTTTCCACCACATTTATGCAACATGATTTCTTTAGCCATTCCCAGTTAGTAGGCATCTAGTTTGTTTACAATTCTTCACTATCAAAAAAATAATATATATATATATATGATGTGTATACACATATATTATGTACATACATACAAATATACATAGTGATATATGTATTCATATAAAATATATACACATATGTAAGATAGACAGACAGCCTCCTAGGAAGATATACCTAATAACTAGCATTGAGTTATTTAATATTTGGTGGCAGTGGTAACCAAAGCCACAGGGCAAATTCACTTGAGTAGGGGGAGGGGAGAGGGAGGGGAACACACAGCACTGGTGAGGTCTGGAAGATATTGTCCCATAGTGGCTGCAGTCTAGCCAAGAAAAGGATGACCCAGACTTTTCATTTCCTAAATTCCATTCTATATTTGTCATCCACATTGGCTAGCCTTTTCCTTCCAATTCTCATAGAGGTTCACTCCAGGAAAGAAGTGAGAAGAATGGGAATGATATTTCCAGACTGCTATGGGGAGAAAGTATCCCTCCTTACCACACCCTACCCTCCACTAGGGAGGAGGTATCCCTCCCTATCTGCTCCTGAGTGGAAGGCCTGGTCATAGTTGTGGCTCTTGAAGCAATAAATCCTCTCTATTCCCCTGCACTCCACACCCCAATATGGAATGGCATCTTCAGACCTTAGAGCCCTGTCCCCAGGGAAACAGCAAGACTCTGCATTAATAGTCTTAGGACTTAATGGGCTTTAAGATACCATCCAATTCTAATAGTTTCTGATTAAATAAATGTGATCTTGTTGTCCATTCCTCAAAATTTTTCAATGGCTGTCTATTTACCACTGCGAAAAGTTCTGACTCTTTAAGCTGGCATTCAAGGTCCTCACAATCCATCCAACTGTTCTGAGTTTATCTAAATCAATTCACTAGAATATATCCTGTGCTTTAGCCAACATATTCTCTGCTTTTCTTTGTATCTTTGTTTTCCTGACACCACACTTTTGATCAGGCATTTCCCTATTCCTAGTTCCCTCCTTTTATTTTCATATTGAAACTCTATTCATTATTCAAAGGCTAACTCAAATTCTACTTCCTCCATGAAATCTACCTGTTCTTCATTTTCAGTAATGAATTTTCCCAAATCTGAACTTCAGATAACATTTTGTTTTACATGTCTCATGTATCAGGTCATTCTGAACCTGGATTCAGGAAGACTTGAGTTCAACTATAACTGCAGACACTTACAAGTTGTATGACCATGAGTAAGTCACTTGACCACTTTCTGCCTCAGTTTCCTTATCTGTAAAAGGGGGATAATTGTATCTAGCTCCTAAGATTGCCATGCAGATAAAATGAGATCATCTTTGTAAAGCAATTAACAAATATTAAAGTGCTATGTAAATCCTATTTTTATTACAGTTATCTGAGTATACATCTTCCTCCTACTCAGTAGTAAATTCCAGGAGAGCAGGGACCATGTTCTAGCACAGTGTTGTATAAGTATAGGGTTTATGGGTGCTTAAGACCCCAAAATCTCAACATGCCGGGTCCTGCCGAATGAATTCGATTCAAGTCTTCTCTCAGCCAAAGAAAAGCAAAGTTTATTAGAGGTTTGCCATAATGGGTAGATTCTTAAGGAGTCTCAGGATCTGTGATGCTTGCATTGGCCTAGTGGGCCAGAATCATCTGATATAAAGTGAGTCTGAGCTAGATAATTCTCCAGTCATCATGGAGGCAAGATGGATCATATATACAGAAAGGTTGTGGGAGGAATCTAGGGGTGGTCTAGAGGAGGAGTTTGGGGAGGGTCTTCAAGTGGAGTCAAATGAGGTCAGACTCCAGTAATTAAGGGTGGGAAGTAGCCCAGAGGCTACCTGGAAATGAGACAATGGAGGGCTAGGCTAGTTTAAGGGTGTATAAATGTTTGGGGAGGATTGGGGGTGGGGGCTAACTGAACAAAAAGGCTGGTGATTTGGACCTAGCTATAATGAAAGGCTTATGGCCTCAGGCAAATGCCTCATGTGGGAAGATTCGAAGAGAGCTCAAGGGGGTTCCCAGAGCTAGTACCTCATCAGTATTCCCCACCCAGATGAACCACATTATAGAATATGGAGCAAGAAAGACCTTTAGAATTCAGTGGTCCACCTTCCTTCATTTTAAAGACAAGAAAGCTAAGACCCAGAGATGAAAGAAAATTTCAGTTTGGTAATGACAGGCAGGGAGGGAAAAAACCATGGGCAGAGAGGAGAAAAATTCAGTCAGAGAAAGCAATCTTCCTGTGGAAAGAATGTCTAGATCCAACTTAAAAGAGGTTGAAACATCTGTATCTTAGTGAGAAAACACCCTCTGGCCCTATCTTTAAACTGAGACTCCAAATTCAGGGCCAGATTCCTGACAGATGTATGTGATTTTAGATAATGAACCTCCCTCACAAGTAGTCAGACCACCCTCACTATGAGTGAGGCTGGACAAAATGCTCATGAGGTCTGGCTATGCAGAGTACCTAGAACAAGTCACTGATCCCTTTTCCTTGGAAAAAGTTCAAGAGATCTTCCAGGCTACTAGGCATATACTGAATTGATTACTGGATGAGCTTACTTCAGAATTTTTACTTTACACATAAACTGTCTTTTGTTGGGGGCAAAACCCACAAACAATTCCCCAGCAGTGTGAGCCATCTAGGTAGTACAGTAAACAGAGAGCCAGGCCTGGAGTCAGGAAGACCTGAGTTCAAATTCAGCTTCAGACACTTAGTAGCTGTGTGACCCTGGGCAAGTTACTTAACAGAACCAGTTATACTTGAAAAAGTTCAAAAACATGTACAATGCTGTACAGCATGTACAGCTGTGGATTTCCCACCTCCATGAAGGGGTAGGGTGGGGTATCCTCTCACATCCCTTTATTCAGTCATGTTTGATCTCTATAAATTTAGCAATTCACATTTGGTATTTTTGTATGTGATTATTCTTTCCATTTACATTGTTGTAGTCATTCCATCCATTGTTTTCTTGGCTCACCTTACTTCATTCTGCATAATCCATGTGGATCTTTCCATGCTTCTCTGCATTCGTTACATTTATCATTTCTTACAATTCAATAACACTCCATGATATCCATGTACCATGATTTGTTTAGACATTTCCCAATCAATGGGCATCTACTTTGTTTCCAATGCAAAAGCTGCTATAAATATTTTGGTTTATATGGAGATATTCTTCTTATCAATCACTCCCTTGGGGTCTAAGCTCAGAAATGAAATCTCTGGGTTGAAGGGTGGGGATATGTATTTTTTTTTTCTTAATTCCAAATTGATTTCCTAAATTGTTGTACCATTTCACAGCACCATCAAAAATGGGTTATTGTGCTTATCATCCTACAACCCCCACAGCATTAATTATGGGCATCTTTGTCATATTTGCCAATATATAGACTACAAGGTAAAATCTTGGAATTTTTATTTATATCTCTCTCATTATTAGTGATTTGGAGCATTTGTTTATTAATTGTGAATGGCATCATTCTTCCTTTGAAAATGGTTTATTCATATCCTTTGACCCTTTATTTACTAGAGAATGACTTAGCCTTATATATTTGCTAATTGTTTGTATACCTTGGATACTAAATCCTTATCAGAGAAATCTGATACAAAGATTTTTTTCCTATTTTCCTATTCCTATTCAACCTCCACCTTTCTTATCCTACATTATCCTATATTAATTTTGTCTATAGAGAAGCTTTTCAATTTCAATTAAAGTTACTTATTTTATCTGTTGTAATTGCCTCTATCCTTTATTTGGCTAAGAATATATGTCCTGAGAGCAGAACCAATATGGCAGTAGGAGCAGACACCCTACTAAGCTCTCCTAACATTCCCCTCCAAACAACTTTAAAAGAAAGCCTCATATAAAATTTTGGAACCGCAGAGACAATAAAATGTCAGGATGAGACATTTTTCCAGCCTAAGAAAACTTAAAAGATCAGACAGAGAAATTTATGGCACTAGGATGAAAGACAATCTAGAGCCCAGATATATTGCTGCCACAGTAGCAGCAACAGCTTTGGGATTTCTCAGCCCAGAGATGGCAAGTGGGTCACAAAACAGTCAGAAAGAGATTATGGGGGTCCCTTTGCTGGCACTGGATACCCCTGGCACTGGATGGCAATTCTATTGCCTGTATACAGTTCTGGGTCACAGTTCCAAGGCAAAGAGGAACACTGGTGGTAGGTCACAAGGGAGGAGGGGCCCTGGTGACAGTTTGTAATGGGAATGTAAATTTTTAAGATCTTTCCTGCCCCTAGGCTAAAGTGCACCTGGAGCCTGGGGTAGGAGGCTTGTTTTTCAGTAGATACTTCTTGATTGGCCAGTGAGTCAGTAAGGTTGTTACATTCTCTGAGCCAGTAGAAGGCTATATAAGCCCTGATGTGTGGCTTTGTTTTGGGGCTCACTTTGAGAAGTGTTCTGTGATTTGATCAGATGAAACTCTGGGAAGCCGTTGTCCAGAGGCCCCAAACTTGAAACCCTTGATGTTGATTTGGTATGGATGTAATGGTTGGACAGTTTGGAAACTTGTCTACTTGATCTGTTTCTCTGTCTTGATAATTCTGTCTGTATATTCTGAAGTTCAGGGTGCTGACCTTTTTCCCCTGAACTAGGTAAACAATACATATCTGACTGATTGAAGTAAGCTTGTTAACCCATTTTGAGTTGCTTTCCTTTATCAAAGCAGATCCAAGAACCTGTATTGGCAGCCACCCTGGGGATGCTGGGGCGCTTGCTGCTACACAGTTCCAAAGCAAAGAGGAGCACTGGCAGTTGTGGCTGTGGGGGAGTAGGGACCCTTCCTGTGTAAAGACCAGAGTGCCAACCAAGAGAACAGTAACCACCCTGGAAACACCAAAAACTTGCAAACTCCCAGAACTAGCTCTGAAAATAGCCTCACACACACACAAAAAAAAAAAGCCTGAAGCTTGGGACAGTACCTCCCTACCCTTTGCAAGGTGAGCAAAACCCAACTTTAATATAAAGTTCAAAGTTTAAAAATATCATACGAAAATGAGCAAGCAACGAAAAAAGGATTTGACCATTAAAAAAAAAAAACTACTACAGTGGCAGGGGAGATCAAGACATAAACTCAGAAGACAGCAACATAAAAAAAAAACTACAAAAGAAAACGTTCATTATACTCAAACCCAATAAGAATTCCTGAAAGACTTAAAGAAAAAAAATAATAGTGGTAGGGGGGGCTAGGTGGTGCAGTGAATAGAGCCCTGGAGTCAGGAAGACCTAAGTTCAAATCCAGCCTCAGACACTTAACACAAAAACTAGCCGTGTGAGCTTGGGCAAGTCACTTAACCCCAATTGCTCTGAAAAATAAAAGAATGTAAATTATCTCTAAGGATAGGGATTGTTTCCTTAAAAATATTTGTATCCCAGGGGTTTATTATAGTGCTTGGCACATAGTAAGTGCTTAATAAATGCTTTTAAAAAAATAATAGTGGTAGAAGAAAAATTGGGGAAAGAAAGGAGAGCTATGCAAAAAAGAATTATGAAAAGAGAATTTGCATCTTGATAGAAGAGACACAAAAAGTCATTAGAGAGAAGAACTTAACTTAAAAAGCAAAATTGACCAAATGGAAAAAGAGATACAAAAGCTCATTGAAGGAAATTAATTCCTTAAAAATTAGACTTGGGCAAGTGGAAGCCAGTGACTCCCTGAGACACCAAGAAACAATAAAGCAAAATCAATGGAATGAAAATAAAATGGAAGAAAATGTCAGGTATTGCATTTTTTAAAACTAACTTGGAAAATAGATCAAGGTGAGGTAATTTAAGAATTATTGGACTACCTGACAGCTATGTTCAAAGAAAAAACCTAGACATCATAGCTCAAGTAATTATCAAAGAAAACTGCCCTGATATCCTGGATTCAGAGGGTAAAATAGAAATGGAAGGCATCCACTGATTACCTCCTTAAAAATATCCTAAAATGAATACTCCTAGGAATATTATAGCCAAATTCCAGTGTTCCCAGGTGAAAGAGAAAATAATTCAAGCAGTCAGAAAAAAAAATTCAAATGTTGCTGAGTCACAGTCAGGATCACACAAGATTTAATGGCTTACACATTAAAGGAGCATAAGGCTTATAATATGATATTCTGGAAGTCAAAGTAGCTAGGATTACAACCCAGAATAACCTATTGATATTTAATGAAATAGAGGACTTTCAAGCATTCCTGATGAAAAGGCCAGAGCTGAATAGAAAATTCAACTTTGAAACATGAGATTCAAGAGAACCATAAAAAGGTAAACATGAAAGAGTAATCATAAAGGACTCAAAAAAGTTAAGCTGTTTATACTCCAATATGGAAAGATGATACATGTAACTCCTAAGAACTTTATCATTATTGGGGTAGTTAAAAGGAGTTTATGTAGACAAAAGGCATGGATGTGAGTTGATTATGTTGGAATGAAAAATGGAAGGGTGGGAAAGAAGGATACAATGGGAAAAGGGGAGGAAGGAGAAGTAGAGTGGGGACATTTTTCTCACATAAAAGAGGCATGCAAGGAAGAGCTTTTACAATAGAGGGGAAATGGGAAAGAGAGTTGATGTGTAATGCTTGAACCTCACGATCATAGGAATAGGTTCAAAGAGGGAAGAATATAAATAAATAAATAAATAAATAAATAAATAAATAAATAGATGCGCGCGCGCACACACACACACACACACACACACACACACACACATTCAGTTGTGTATAGAACTTACCCAATCAGGAAATAGGAGTGAAAGGCAATGAGGGAAAGAGGGGAATGATAAAAGGGAGGAAAGATTAAAGGAGTCAATGGTAAGAAGCAAAATAGACTTTTGAGGAAGGCCAGGTTAAAAAGAAAGAGAGGAAGAAACAGAAGAAAATGGAATAAAGGGAAACATACAATTAGCAATCATAATTGTGAATGTGAACAGGATGAACTCACTCATAAAAAAGAAGCAGAATGGATCAGAAACCAAAATCAAGTAATATGTGGTTTACAAAAGGCACACTCAAAACAGAAAAACATGGAGAGTTAAAGGACTGGAGCAGAAGCTGTTATGCTGCATCTGAAGGAAAAAGACAGAAAAAGCAATCTTTGCCTCAAACAAAGCAAAAGCAAAACCAGAGCCAATTATAGAGATAATCAGGGGGACTATATTATACTAAAAGGTACCATAAGCAATGAAGTAATATAAAAAAATTTTCTAGTATGTTTCTCTGATAAAGGTCTCATTTCTCAAATATATACTGAGTGTAGAACTGTGTCAAATTTATAAAAATATGAGCCATTCCCAAAATGATAAATGATCAAAAACAAGCAGTTTTCAGAAGAAAAAAATCAAAGCTATCTACAGTCATATGAAAAAAATGCTTTCAATCACTACTGATTAGAGAAAAGCAAATTAAAACTGAGGTATTACCTCACATCTGTCAGAAATGACAGATGCTGGAATGGATGAGGGGAAAATAAGACACTAATAAACTTCTGGTGGACTAGTGAACTAGTGGATATTTTGTAATTATGCCCAAACGGTTATAAAACTGGACATATTCTCTGACTCGGCAATACTACTACTAGGTCTATTTCCCAAAGAGATCAATAAAAATGAAAAAGACCTATATGTACAAAAATATTCATAGCATCTCTTTTTGTGGTGGCAAATAAGTAGAAATCATGAAGATGCTCATCAATTGGGGAATGGCTGAACAAGTTGTGACATATGATTATGGTGGAGTACTATTATGCCATGAGAAATGACAAGCAGACGGGGTTCAGAAAAATATGACAAGATTTATATGAACTGATGTAAAGAGAAGTGAGAAGAACCAGATCATTGTGCAAAGTGACAGCATTGCTAGAATAATGATCAAGTATGAAAGACTTGGCCACTCTGATCATTACAGATCCAAGACAACTCCAAAAGACTCATGAAGGAAAAAATGCTATCCATCTCAAGAAAGAGAAATAATTGTCTCAATATAAATTGAAGTGATATTTATTACTTTCTTTAAAAAAAATGTGAGCTCCTTGAGAGGAGAGATTATCTTATTTTTTCTATTTGTGTCTTCACTTGTTTGGCACAGTGCTTTACCCAGTGCTTTTTATTTTTCAAATGAATTTTCTTATTACTTTACCAAGTTCGATAAAATATCCCCCTTGGTAATTTTAAAAAATACTTTTTATATTTTAAAAAAATTTTCTGTAATGCCTATTCTTGGCAAGATATTTAGCATAAGTGTTATACTTTGTAAAAAATTCTGCATCTATTGAGATAATAGTTTTGAATGTTTGCATTTTTAATTTGATTATGTAGATTATTCCTAATCCTTGCATCCCTGATTTATATCCAACTTGGTCATATTGAATTATTTCTGGGATAAATTGCTGCAGTCTGACAGGATCTTGTTTAAAAAATGTTAATCAATATTCATTAGTGATATTAGCCTATAATTTTTCTTTTTTTGTTGTATTCTCCCCTGCTTTAAATATTAGGACTGTATTTGTCTCATAAAAGGATTTTGGTGGGATTATTTCTCAATTTTTGAGAAAAATTTGTGAAGAATGGGTACTAATTGTTTTTTAAAAATGTGATAGAATTCTCAAGTTTTTTTTTTCCTTTGGTAGTCCCTGTACAGCTACCAATATTTCCTTGTCTGAAATTGAATTATTTAAGATCTCCACCTTGTCTTCTGAAAACCTGAATGTTTTGTATTTTTGAAAAATTCCCTGTATTTCTTTTGTATTTTCAGTTTAGTTAACATAAATCTGTGAACAATAGATTCCAATTAACAATTTTACTTCTTTGGTTTTTGTTCTGATTATACCTTACTCACTTGCTATTTTATTGATTTGATTTTCTGCCTTCTTTGTAATCAAATTAGTTATTCACTGAACCTGCATCTAAGTGCTATAGGGCACTGAGGTGTTAAATGACTTGCCTAAGGTGACATAGACATTATATGATAGAGGCTAGAAGAACCTAGGCCTTCTTGAATCCCCTAGTTCTCTCTCTCTCTCTCTCTCTCTCTCTCTCTCTCTCTCTCTCTCTCTCTCTCTCTCTCTCTCTCTCTCTCCCCACAACAATCACACTGTCACTCATGCCCCACAGAGACAATTCTTAATAAATGGATGTTGAATAATTTGAAGGTATTTGTTCAGTAAGATCAACTAAGAGGACTTGTGACCAATTGCTCCCAGTTTCTTTCTCTAGCCCATCTCCAGAAATAACTTTAGGGAAAGCTAGCTTCTTTGGAATATAAAAAGTGTTAAGGAAGACATCTGCTTACTTAGTAGCTTGAACAAGACAAAGATTTTAACTGCACATGAAGTCTCTGATGGATAGCCTCTGGTATGACTATGTGAGAATGGACAAAGCTGGAAAAGGAGTCAGTTTCCCAAAATAAGCAGCAACAAAGAGGAAATCCACATGGGTGGCTCATTCCAGCTATGATTTATTGTTTACTATTAAAATTTATCATTTTATGTTCCCTTGTTTTGTAGGTATTCATTCACTATACAGATGATAGAAAGACATGGTGGGTGGTTAGATGAATCATCAGAAAAACTATCTGGAGCTAGAAGAAATATGAGAAATCATTCATAACCCTCACATTCCCATATTCCCTTATGTTTGAGTATCACATGCTTAATGAATATCTAAAGCATTTTGCAAATCATAATGAACTATTCATGCAGTTGTTTCAATTGTGTCTGACTCCTTGTGACCCTTTTGAGGACTTTTTCTTTTTTTTTTCCAATGCTTTATTAACTTCTGATTTGCATCATTCATTTCCACCAGATTTTGAGTTACAAATTTTCTCCCCATTTTTCCCCTACCTACCACCCCAAAAAGCAGTCCCACAGGATATCCCCTCCTCCAATCTGCTCTCTCCCATATCTTCTCCCATACCCCCTTCAACTTTTCCAGTACGGCATGGTGGATCTCTATGCCCCAATGCCTGTATATCTTATTTCCCAATTACATGTAAGATAGTATTAATAATAGTATATGTGTATATATCATTTTAAACATTTGATTTTAAAACTTTGAATTCCAGATTCATTCCCTTCCTCCCTAGTCACCCACCCTTACTGGGAAGATAAGCAATTCAGCATAGGTTGTACATGTGTAGCTAATGCAAAATATTACTATAGCAGATATATTGTGAAAGACTGACTATATTTCCCTCCCTCCTATCCCATCTCCCACTTGTTCTATTCTCTACTTTGATCCTGACCCCTTTCAAAAGTGGGTGCTTCCAACTTTCCTCCCCCCAAGCCTGTCATCCCTTCCATCATCCCCTTTCTCATCCCCTTCCCCCCTACTCTCCTGTAGGGTGAGATACCCTATTTAGTTTGTATGTCATTTCCTCCCTGAGCCAAATTCAATGAGAATAAGGTTTTGCCTTCTTATTCTTCCCCTCCATTGTAACCATTTTCCCTTGCCTCTTCTATATTCTGTTGCTCCCCATCTCCTCTCCTTATATTCCTCTCTCACCTCTTAATTTCACCTTTTAAGTATCAACCCTTCATATTAAATTAGTCCTGTGCCCTCTATCTATATATACCTGTAAACATATATACACACATTCACATATGTATTCATACGCCCATATACCCTCCAATATAGACATATATATTCCCTTCAACTATTTTCATACTGAGAAAAGTTTCATCAGTTACAATTATCATTTTTCCATGTAGGAATATTAATAGTTCAACTTTGATAAGTTCCTTATGATTTCTTTTCCCTGTTTACCTTCTCATGCTTCTCTTGCTTCTTGTATCTGAATGTCAAATTTTCTCTTCAACTCTGGTTGTTTCATCAAGAATGCTTGAAAGTCCTCTATTCCATTGAATGACCATATTTTCCCCTGAAACATGATACTCAGTTTTGCTGGGTAGATGATCCTTGGTTTTAATCCCAGTTCCTTTGACCTCTGGAATATCATATTCCAAGCCCTTTGATCCCTCACTGTAGAAGCTACCAGATCCTGAGTTATCCTGATTGTGTTTCCACAATATTCAAATTGTTTCTTCCTGGCTTCTTGTAATATTCTCTCCTTGATTTGGGCACTCCAGAACCTGGCTATAATATTCCTAGAAGTTTTCTTTTTGGGATCTTTTTCAGGAGGTGATTGGTGGATTCTTTCAACCTCTGTTTTGCCCTCTGATTCTAAAAACATCAGGGCAGTTTTCCTTGAGAATTTCTTGGAGGATGATTTCTAGGTTCTTTCTTTGATCATGTCTTTCAGGTAGTCCAATAATTTTTAAATGATCTCTCCTGGATCTATTTTCCAGGTCAGTGGCTTTTCCCATGAGATATTTCACATTGCCTTCTATTCTTTCATTTGTTTGGATCTGTTTAACAGCATCTTGATTTCTCATAAAGTTATTAGCTTCCATTTGCTCCAATCTAATTCTGAAGGAATGATTCTCCTCATTGAACTCTTGAGATTCTTTTTCCATCTGGCAAATTCAGCTTTTTAAGGCATTCTTCTCCTCAGTGCCTTTTTGAGACTGTTTTGCCATTTGAGTTAGTCTATTTTTTAAGGTATGATTTTCCTCAGTCAGGCTGTTGACTCTCATTTCATAATTTTCTTGCATCGTTCTCATTTTTCTTCCCAATTTTTCCTCCACTTCTCTTATCTGCTTCTTAAGGTCCTCTATGGCCTATAACCAGCTTGTATTTTTCTTGGAAGCTTTTGGTGCAGGAGTTCTGACTTTACTGTCTTCCTCCTGTTCCATTATTTGATCCTTTTTGTCTCCCAAATTGGAGTCTAATGTTGGATTCTTCTATTTGCTTTGCTTCCTTTGCCTTGTCGTGTCACCACTGAGTCACTTGACCCCTGGGCTTTTTGCCAAAGTAGGACTCTGTCACCAGACAGGGAAGCTTCTTGCCAAATGCTCGGCTTTTCTCAGATACCAGAGGTATTAGTTGAATGCCCTCTCTGAAGCCACCACACACTCTGGCAAGCTGGTCACATACCACAGGACCTCCACCCTAGACTGAAATCCATATCCAAGCAGGTTAAAGCAAGAGCGATTATCCCTCAGACTGGTTGCTTGGTCCCCCTACAGTCTGCAGGCCAGGAGCTGAAGCTGCCACTTAGCTGCATGTGCCTCCTCAGCAGCTTCTCACCCTGGGGGAAGAGGCAGATGCACTCCCAACTACTGGATCCCAAAGTCCACACTGTACTGACCTCTCACTTTTCCTTAGCATCTATGTGTTGCTAATTCTGGACCGCCACAGCTGCTGGTGATCTGGAGTCCCTCCAGCCAGTGGTTGGTCAAGCCCGCCCTGGGGCTTAAACCTCTGGCTCCTGCAGGGCTGTGGTCAGCTCCCAGAGCGCTGTGCTGGTCGATTCCTGCTGGCCTGCCAGGCTGTCCTCAGTGGGAGGTTTGCTTCTCTGTATCATTTTGTGGGTTCTGTCTTTGGGGACTTTCTTGACAAAGATCTGGAGTAGCTCAACATTTCCTTCTCCAGCTCATTTTACAGATGAGTAAACCCAGGCAAACAGGGTTAAGTGACTTGCCCAGGGTTGCACAACTAGTATCTGAAGCCAGATTTGAACTCAGATCTTCTGACTCCAGACCTTGTGTCCTATCCACTGTGCCACTTCGCTGCCATGAATGTACTATATAAATGCTATTGTTTTTATTTTTCATAGAATTAGAGAATGTTAGTACTTGAAAGGATTATAGAAGTCATCTACAATTCAATCCTCTCATTTTTCAAATGGTTAAACTGAGGTCTTGAGGAGTGAATAAGTTACAGATTCAAACTCAGATCCTCTGACTTCAAATTAGGTCTTCTTTCCACTCAAGCACCTATTTTTTGTTTATACCACTTGGAGTCACCCTTCTAGAAATCACTGTTACTGTTTTATCCTCCAGGAAGCAGTGACAATGTCTAATTAATCTTCATATCTCCCCCAGCATTTCTTATAATGGCTTGTGCATAGTAAGCCCTCAATAAATATTTGTTGTATGTATGAATGCATGAACAAAAAAGTCATGGAGATAGCTGGTCTGGATTTGCAATCCTAAAATAACCATGTTCCCCAAATTCCCATTCCAGAAAATATTCAAAAGAACAAAAATTGCACATGGTAGATTTGCAGTTTCATGTGTAATCATCTTTTTTTTTTTATTAGACTGTGTTATGGAAATGCTTATTTTGTTCCATGAATTGAAAATAAAATAAATTTTAAAAAGATAAATAAATAACACCATACTGACAAACAGAGGTATGAGAAACATCACAGTGGTAGCAGCAGAAACAATCCAAGTCAGGATATCTTGGTTTCAAATGACAATTCTGATTCATAGTGACCATGTGACCCTAAACAAGTCACTTCGGTCTTGACCATCATACTTCAGCTGCATTTTCCTCTTGACCCTGAGGGCCAACTTCTCCCATTCCTGAGTTTCTTCAGTAATGTTCAATAGACCTTCCATCCTTCATTCTCTGGACTCCACCACCATGGAGTAGGGCAATAGGACCAGTCTAGTGTCAGCAGTTAAATATCTTCCCTAAACCCCTGCTTTTCATCTCCTTTCAGGTATGGTTTTCTTCATTAAGATGTAAACTCCTTGAGGGCAGGAACTGTCTCTTTCTGCTTGTACAATTATCTCATCCATATGCAATTTTACCCCTCATGGTTTTGATATATCATGGGTTGGCATAAGAAGTTAGATGGGAATTTGGGGGGAGTTTTGCAGTAGCCACTGATGATACAAAAAGACCAGAAGATGACAGAGAAAACATTTGGAAACTCAGTAATATATAAAATATACATATAGTTGGGGGGAGCCAAAGAGGCCTCATTCGGGACTCACATATTAAATCCTAATAGTGGACTTTAATATAAGAGCTCCTTGACATGCGACTTTTTTTTTCTTTTTTTTTTTTTGGAGGGGGGAAAGCAGGGCAATCAAGGTTAAGTGACTTGCCCAAGGTCACACAGCTAATAAGTGTTATGTGTGTGAGGCCGGATTTGAACTCAGGTCCTCCTGACTCCAGGTCAGGTGCTCTATTCACTGTGCCACCTAGCCCCCCCCTAGAAATTCGATTTTTTTGTCAAGTTAGCTCCTGAGTTCTTTGTTATGGGTTACACTTATAAGGATGTTACTTGAGTTCTGAGATCAATAGGCTCTACCCCAAGATTTTAGTTATTGAGAGCCAAAATACTTGATTCACCACTCAGGTATCTTTGAGTGGTCAGCTCTAAATGTGATGTCTTTTGATGATTGCAGCTTTGGCTTTGAAGTTTGCTCTCAATTGTATCTGTTTATGACTGCAGCTGCATTAAGAGGTACCTGAGGCCTAGATCAAAGGTCTTATCTTAAGACTTTAGTCTTCTAGATAACAAATCCTTATCAAATTATCTATTCTGTGCTACTTCCAGGAAGCAACAGACTAAGGTAATGATAAGAAAACTCAAATCCTATTCCTTTGTCTCATTTGCTCTATATAAACCTTTTCCTAAGAATTAATAAATGGACTTCATCCTTTTTCCTTGAACTACCCACATAGTCTGGTCATTTCTTATTCACATCTCTGCTCATGCTTAGTTCTGGACACTGAGCAGCCCATGGCATATAGTATTGTATAATATCAACTCAAATTTTACAATAAAGTATTGTAAACACCCCATAAAAGAAAAAGAAAAACTTTAGACTCCTCCTATATGAGGGAAGGGCCAAAAACTTTCATGTGGATTTTCCAGATCATGGGTACCCTGCTCCTAACCTCCACAATAGGGAAGAAATAAATGTATTTGTGTCACCTGCATAACAGTACATTGCATACACTTAACTAACTGCTTGTTGACTTAACTTGGTTTAGTCTGTTAGTACTCTGAGATAACTCTCTAAGATTAAGAATTGCTGAATTATAGCTAAATTTAATTTGGAGAGGGAGTTTCTGCACTGGAAGTTGCCTACATTTATGGAAATCATGAGTCCAGCCCTTCTCATCACAACACAGAGGGAGCAAGAGAGAGAGGGAGAGAAACAGAGAGACAGACAGAGAGAGACAGAGACAGAGATAGAGACGGAGACAGAAACAGAGAGACAGAGGGAGAGATTCAGAGACAGACAGAAACAGCGATGGAAGGAGAGACACAGAGAGAGAGACAGAGAGAGAGGGACAGAGAGACAAAGAGAGAGAGAGAGAAGGAAGGAAGGAAGAGAATGTCCTTAAGAATGAAAAGTATAACACCAGTGCAGCATTATGTTTCCAAGCAACCTGAAGGTTGCAAGTCAAGAATGTTGAATATCCTCTCCAGCTGGGAGAATTGGACAGATCACAAGCATCACATCTGGTTTCTTAAGGAGTTTCAAAATCTCCACCTAGCTTTATTGAAAGCTTTTTTGTCAACAGAATAGCCAGGGACAAAGCCTGGGAACACATGCATTTTATAAGCACTGAGCCACTAAAAGGGCTGAACATGTGTGAAGCATAGATCATTGCAGAAGATTCAAGGGATTGCTAGGACTTGACCTGCAAGTAAGATAGAAGAGACCTGTAGATCCCTTAAAGCACAATTTGCAACAATTCAAGATAATTCCATGGCTTTTTACTCCAGTTGCCCAAGCCCAGAATGCACTCCTGCCTCACCTGCACCCATGAATAATACATAAATAATGATGACAATAGCAAATGTTTAATATGTACCAAGGCACTGTGCCAAGTGCTTGACAATTATTATCTCATTAGATCCTTACAACAATCCTACATACTATTATTATCTTCATTTTACAGATGAGGAAACTAAGGCAGACAAAGGTTAAGTGACTTGTCCAGAGTCACAGAGCTAGTAAGTGTCTGCGGCCAGATTTGAACTCAGGTCTTTCTGACTTCAAGTGCAACACTCTAGCCACTGATCCGACCTAGCCATTAGACCTCTTCTTTCCTTCATAACTCTGCTTAAGTCCCACTTCTGTATGAAGCCTTTCCTGATCTCTCATCTACAGATGGTAGCATACACACCTTGTGCTCCCCCTAAACTTTATCTCCAATTTATTTTTTCTATATTAATTTACATACATGTTGTCTAGTCCAACAGATGTAAGCTCCTTGAGGGCAGGACCTCTTTTGATTGCTGTCTTTGTATTTCCAGCACCTAACCCAGGGCCTGACACTCATAAATTGTTGCAGGGATGCATTACTGGGTGTAGTTACAAGAACTCTACTGTGTCAAAATAGGAAGACAGAGAACTATAGAGAAGGATCTAAAAGGAAACCCAGAATATCAGTGTTGGAAGAAATCTTGGAGGTGATTAAGTATAGCTAGTGGTATGGAGGTACCCTTTGCCTCCCCACCCCCCCATAAAATTGTACATATACCTTTATCTGCATCGCAGATAAGAATGTTAGCCAGCACTGGATCAATGATAGATCCCTGTTGGTATACCCCTAGCAGCCTCTCTCCCTGTGGTAACCTACCTTTTAATGACTAATGCTAAATACAGCACTTATATTTTGTCTTAAGGTTTACAAAGCATTTAACATATATTGTCTCACTCGATCCTTCCAACACCCCTGAAAAGTAGGTTCTCTTATTACACTCATTTTACCAATAAGGAAACTGAAGCAGACAGAAATTAATGATAACTACAACAATAGCTAACATTTATGTAGTCCCTACTATGTGCAGGCACTATACTAAGCACTTTACAATTATTATGTCATCTGGTCCTCAGGATGACCTTATGTGAGGTATAAAAAGCTTGAGAGACATAATTTCTGGGTAATTAATCATTTTATTAATTATGGCTAGCAAATAATTAATAAAAGGGTAGTCATTTGGCCCTCTTGTAAACCAAAGGCTTCTCCTGGAGACTTTTTGATGCAGATATTCCCTTGGAAAAGAAGGCAGTCCCAAAAGGCAGCAATCAACTCTGATTAACAATTAATGAGAGAAAGTATATTATAATAGGAGCTGGGCTTATTCTAATGAGGGGCTGGGAGACTCATCTCTAACCAGATGACCTCTGCCTAGGGCAATCTAAACAAAGGGGGTGCACCTTCACTCACACCCATCTGACTAGAACATAATGGGCTAGAATTCACCTTGACTAGAATCTTTTTACCTTTTGGTCATATCTAAGTTGGTTAAGTCTTACCCCAGATTTCATTTCATCAGCCCTTCCCTTCAGGGAACTAAGCTTTGACCTAATCTCCAAATGAGGAAATGGGGGTGGGGGGGAAATCCCGAATCTCCTCAATATTAACAATTGGCTATTTATGGGCCGGCCAGGTGGCAAAGTGAGTAAGAATGTTGGCCTTGGCATCCGGAGACCCGGGATCAGTTCCTGCCTCAGATACTTGGCACCCACACAAAAAAATAACTGGCCGTGTAACCTTGAGCAAGTTACTTAACCCCAACTGCTTAAAAAACAAACAAACAAAAACCAATTGGCTATTTAATAACCATTTTTTCTGACCTGGGAGGTAGGTGCTATTATTATCTCCATTTCACAGATGAGGAAACAGATAAAGAGAATGTAAGTTGTTTGCTCAGGCTGACATAGTTTTTAAGTATCTGAGGCAGGATCCAAATTCAATTCTCCCTCATTCCAAGTCTAGTGCTTTATTCACCATGCCTCCTGCAAGTTCCATATACACCTCTACCTTTGTCCTTTGACCCAAAGAAAGGCATCCCAGGTTTTAAAAACCTTTCAGATCTGATTCTTCTCCAAACTATATCTCATGAGCCCTGATCAATGTTAATACTTTTATGAGTCAGCTAACTCTTCCAGGCACCTTCACCAATCCTTGTGGGGACTGGCGAGCAACTTCATTAGACTGTGAGTGAGTCTTTGAGGACAGGAAATTGTCTTCTTTATTTGTATCCCCGATGCTTAGGACAGTTTCTGGCACATAGTAGGTGCTTAATTAATGTTTATTGAATATTGGTTATTTGCTGGGGTTATTAAATTTCTCCTCTGTAGGGGAGAACAATAATTCTCTCCAGTTAGTTCTTTCACTCTCCCACTGGTTCCTGGCTATAATATTGGAAAAGGTATTATCTTTAGGGTAACCTGCTAGGAGACACTGGTCTGCTTGTTAGGGGAACACAATAGTTCTTTTATCAAGCTCTGTGGGTCAATTACTCTTTTACCAAGTTTCTTAGTAGGGTAAAAAGAATAAGACTGTAGCTCTTCTTTGAACACCTCTCTCCTCTTCTGTTTCCTCTCATCCCTCAGTTCAACTCTCATCTGACATGATCAGAAATTCATGAAAATATTTGTTTCTTTTTATAGTCCTCTTCTAGACTTCTACTTCCTCGAACAGACATGGAGTTGAGTGAAATTGTGGTGAGGCAGCTACTTTTACCTTCATCATGATGTTCCTCTTTTCTATGCAAATGCTAAGGGCTGAGAGAGTTGGAGAAGATTGAAAAGACTAGGAAATTTTATAGTACTTCTCCCCAGCCCTCTTTCAACTCAAATAATAAAGTCTGGTCTCTCTACATGTATTATTAACTAACCTACACCTTTCTATCTTGTCCACATGAATTATCAAATGCTTTGCTAAAATCTAGGTACATTGTGTCTCGAGGATTGTCTTGATCTACCAGAGTAATATCTTTAAATGCATAAATACATGGGACTACAACAAAAGCGAATTATATCGAAAAATCATAACTTAATATTAGAGCTATCATGTAAAATTTATAACCTGAGTCTGAGAGATGATTCTGAGTTCTGATTGTTCCTTTGGAAATTGCCCTTGGCCCAAGACTACTGGAGATAGGGCTATAAGTAGTAGATTACTTCTTAGAATCTTGAATTATTTGACTAATCATACTCAAGTACTCAAGGACCACAAATTTGGAAAACAATCACAATACCAACTTTGCCTCAAGACAAATATCTGTCTTCATTTCATATGAATATCAATTTCCACCCATAGTCATCTCAATCATAATGTTCTACTGTTTTCTTAACCTCCACACATCCAAAAATAAACATGTAATTCCCCCCTCCCCCAAGATTTCCTCTCCCTCACCCGATTTCCCCATTTTCATTGATGGTACTAACAGATTTTTAGTCATCAGACTTGAAAACTTAGATCATTTTTGACTCTTCTCTTTCACCCCCTACATCAGTACCATCAATCCTACCTCCACAGTCTTCCTGAATACCAGTCCCTTCTGAATTGCTTCTTTTTTAATTAGTCATCTCCCTCCCTTTTCACTTCCACTATTAGTCACTCTTATCACCTATTATATATACTATTCAATTAACTGGTTTCTCTACCTCTGTCTTCTCTTTCCAATCCATTCTTCATAGGGCTTATCCCCTGTTCTGTTCTGTTCTGTTCTGTTCTGTTCTGTGTGTTGGATAAGTAGACTGATATGCATCCCTGAGGAAATGTCCCTTTGGATGTATCCAAATTATCCTGTGTGTGTGTGTGTGTGTATTTATACACACATACAAGAGATACAAAACATATCGTATATACACAGAAAATAATTGTTTGTATGTTGTTTTTCCCATTTGACTATGAGCACCTTGAGAGCAGGGACTATTTTTTGTTTTGCTTTTGTCTTTCTGTATCCATAGCACTTAGCACAGTGCCTGACACAAAGCAGAGACTTGATAAAAGCTAGTTGACTGACAAGTCCAAGAAGGAGGAGGGAGAATGGGGGCTTGCTAATCTGGAAGGCAATGAGGGGCTCTAATTATGTAATATTGGTGTATTTCAATTTTGAATAACAATACAATCCAGCACATCAAGGCTGTGTCCTCATCACTAAGATGAAGCAGTGAGGACAGGACTGGTCTACAGCAATGCTTGGACTAAAGAGGAAACAAGGTCTAAGTTTGTGCTTGCTCTGTTACTCCTTAACCTTTTGTTTCTGGAACCCCAAAAGTCAAGTACAATGTGAGATCCTTGAGGGTGGCGACTGGATTTATGCCTCTCTTTGCATCTCCAGCATCTCATAGAATGGCCAGGCACATAGTGATCCATAGTAATCCAGGCACAGAGTAATAAATGCTTGTTGGCTGACTAATCTGCCTCAAGGCCTCCAAACCTGTAGGTTTACAAGGTTTGCCAAAAACTTACTAGGTGAGTTGATTTTCATTCAGTCAGCAAAATTACAAAGGCACAATGAGTTATGTCTATTATTTGAGAGAGGGAATGAATGTGGCCTTGCAATGAACCTGATGAAAGAAAAGTTATCTCCCATTTACAATACTGACATTGCTATCTTAAAAAGGAAACTTGTAAAGGAAGGACATTAATTCAGTAAAAAAGTTGTTGAAGAAGCCAGGCACTGACAAAGAATTCAATTGAACTTGTGTCTTGGTTAGGTGGATGTTGAATAGTCAGTCTTCTTAGAGAAAGAGAGAAGATTAGTTCAATTCATCAGTGATTTATTGAATGATTTCTATGTACCAAGCATTCTGCTAGGTGCTAAGATACAAAGACAAAAATTGGAAAATTTAATGTTGGGGAATGGGAATATGATTAAGAGTTTGAGGGGAGAGAAAAAATTAAGGAATATTCATTATAGGAGATGAAATAGAGTAAAAAAGGGGGTGATTAGGAGGATTGCTAAGCACCAGTGAGGGGACAGATCAAATTTTG
Organism: Petaurus breviceps papuanus; assembly: GCF_028583685.1. NCBI lineage: Eukaryota > Metazoa > Chordata > Mammalia > Diprotodontia > Petauridae > Petaurus > Petaurus breviceps. The sequence continues at coordinate 8,515,346 of NW_027187313.1, read as the reverse complement.
CACTGTACACTTAGTAGGTAAAATCAGCTTTATTTTATTACTTCCTCCATTAGCTTGGAGGCAGGAGCAGTGGAAGCAGTTAGTAGGGGTACCCTAGGGGAGTCACTAGGTAAGAATAGAGGAAGGTCAGGAAGGCAGATGCTTCTTGGTTGTTGGCTAAGAAATCATTGAAGTAGGAGACCCCAGGGTTGAGGGTAGGTATGGAGAAAAGTAAAATCAGAGAGAAGAGTAGAGATGAACTAGGGGAAAAGGTATAAATCTAGGGACATGATGTGGATAAAAAGCAGTTTGGTGAATTAAGGAATGGGGAAGGTAGAAGGATTAGAGGTTGTGGTCAGTGTGTGGAATTCCATCATTCAAAATTCTGGTGATGGTACATTTACAGGCAATGGTTAGATTTAAAGTATGACCATGTAGTTGTGGGATAGGGAAAGTTACTGGTGCTGAAGATGGGAAGGAATTATTCAGTTAAGGTGGTTGATGCACTCACTATCAACATGAATATCAAAGCCCCTGAGAATTATTGCTGGGATGACTACACATGTATAACATGTCAGATTGCTTGCCTTCTCGATGAGGGGGATGGGGAGGGAGAAAGGGAGACAATATGGAACTCAAAGTTGTTAAAACAAATGTTAAAAATTGGTTTTACATGTAACTGGGGAAAAATAAAATAGTAAATAAATTTTAAAAATAAAATAAATTTTAAAAGAACTATTGCTGGGTGGAGGGACTATGCGGCACAGTGAATAGAGCACTGGCCCTGGAGTCAGGAGTACCTGAGTTCAAATCTGGCTTCAGACACTTGACACTCTTACTAGCTGTGTGACCTTGGGCAAGTCACTTAACCCTCCCCCCAAGAAAAAATTTCCCTCCCCCCCCAAGAAAAAGCAAAAAAAAAAAAGAATTATTGCTGGGTGGGATGGCTAGGTGATGCAGTGAATAGAGCACTGGCCCTGGAGTCAGGAGGACCTGAGTTCAAATCTGACCTCAGACATTTGATACACTTAACTAGATGTGTGACCTTGGGCAAGTCACTTAACCCCAATTGCCCTCCCAAAAAAAGGCAAAAAAAAAAAGAATTATTGCTGGGGATGGAGTAAAGAGAAAGAGAATGAGAGACCTCAGTTACAGCCATGTGGAAAAGGGATTATAAACAGGTTGAATTGGAAATTCATAAGAGAAAATGTTATAGAAAGATAACAGAAAGAGCAATGGTTCCCAACCTGTGGACCATGGATACCTGAGAGCCTGAAGAATTATTATAAAGGGTTCATCGAGCCCTATGAACAGTGACCTTTATTTAGTATGTGCATGTTTGCCTAAAATTGTTATTTCATTTGTACAATGAACTACCAATGAGGAATCTTTCCAGTGAGAAACCTCCCTCTACAGCTGCAACTCAGTAATTGTTCCTCACCTTATACCTATGGGTATGTATATATGAAGGATTTGGTCCTGAATTCTGATTTCATCAGTGTGGTTAATTCCCAGTAGAGAAACTCCCTCTATCAATCCAAACTAGAGACCATCAACTCCCTTTGTTCTGGACAACAGATTTATTGATGCAGCCTAAGACGTAAGTAGTTTTTGGGGCTGCCAGTTCCCACTATTAAGATTTTAGTCCAATAAAATAGCAGCAGCAGCAGAAACAACAACAACAAAGACAACAGATATTTTTTCACATAAACTTCCTAATATTGTGTTTTCACTCATTTCTGGCTTCAAAGTTAGCAAGTTGTCTGGGCCATTGAAAGAGGAGAGGATTTGCCCAAAGTGTGTGTAGCTAATGTGTATCAGATGCAGAGCCTGAGCCCAGGTCTTCCTGACTCCAAGAGAAGCTTTCTACCAAAACAACATTGTATATTTCTTGGCCCATGTGTGAATAATTATTTTTTAATGTATATGCTTATTATTATAATTAATAGAATAAATATTAATTTTAAAACTTTATGGATTTCATAGTAGTTGTTTTTACATCATGTAATTAGTATAAGGATGATCAAGTAGAAGTCCATGAAATTTATTTTTAAGGGGTCCTTGTACTCAAAAAGTGTGAAGGAGGATATCTTTAGAAAGGGGGAACAAGGAGTATGCCTATCTATCTTCCTGGCCCTATGAGAGGGGTGGATCACAAAAAAATAATCCTCAATGAAGATAGTTGCAAGAGAAAGTCAGTTTTCCATGGAAGGGAAAAATTAAAAGTGTTAGAGAAAATGCTGAGGATGTATGTAGGACAGGACATTGTGAATCAAGGCAGAGTCCAAAAGGAAGAATAATCTAAGTGAGAAGTGTTACCAAGATTAGGGATGGGCAGGGGAGGAATAGGTTACCTATGAATAAGAATGAGGGAAAGAAAGGACAAAAACCTACTGTGTGCCAGAAACATACTGTGCCAAACACTTTACAAATAAGCATCTCATTTGATCTTCATAATAACCCTGTGTTACTTTTGTCCCAGTTTTACAGTTGAGGAAACTGAGCCTGAGGTTGTAACTTACCCATGTTGAGCACAACCCCACCTTCCCTTCCCTTAATTGATCTGTAAGCAATAACTCCACCTTCCCTTCCCTTAATTGATCTGTAAGCAGGCATTTTAGCATAACTTTTACCACTCCCTTCCCTTCCATTGATCTGTAAGCAAGCACTTTAGCATAACTTTTACCCCTCCCTTCTATCTCCTAATTGATCCATGAGTGGGAGGTTCAGCCTAGGAAAAAAGGGAAAATTCAAATATACACTGACCAATCACTGATTGTAGTTTCAGCTTACATAACCTGACTGTTGTAATTTCTTTAAAGGCCGGCATATTGTTCATGCCAATTTACTGTCTGATTTGGGTATGTGACTCCGGGAGTCCCACAACAATAAAATCCACTTCCAATTTTAATCTCAGGGATCTTCTGTCTCACTCCTTTTATGCCCAACACCCAGGGTCACAAAGTTAGCAAGTATTTGAGGCCAAATTTGAACTCAGGTCTTCCTGACTCTAGGCTCAGCACTCTTTACAAAATGTCGTCTAATTACTTGGGAAGAGTAAGGAAGGAGCTAGTTGCTTATTTGGAGGTAAAATTCGATATCGGTATTAATAAGGATGCTTTTGATGACATGCTAGCAGCTGGGCAAGGGGTGTATATTGTCTAGAACAAAAATTGACACTTTCAAATTGTGGTGCTGGAGAAGACTTTTGAGAGTCTCTTGGACAGCAAGGAGGTATTAAAGAAATTAATTCACACTATTCACTAGAAGGTCAAATACTAAAGCTGAAACTTAAATATTTTGGCCACATAATAAGAAGATGGGACTCATTGGAAAGGTCCCTGATGTTGAGAAAGATTGAAGGGAAAAGGAAAAGGGGATGGTAGAGGACAAGATGAATAGTGTAATGGAAACAATGAACATGAGCTTGCACAGACTTTGAGAGATGAAAAAATATAGAAAGACCTGGCATGCTATTCATGGGGTCATGAAGAGCCAGAAATGACTGAATGACCCAACAACAAAAAGAAGTCTTATGGGGGTATTCCTCGCTTGTTGAAAATTAGACAATGGATAAAGTTAAAGAGTTAATTGTCCCCAAGGTCCTAAATGTGAAGCACTGTTTTCTTTGTTTTTGTTTTTGGTGTGCCTATATAGGATCTCATACCTCTTATCTTCTCAGGGTGAGGGGCCAAGTCAACAGTTATGGGTCTCCAGAGCTGGGAAGGTAGGTAGCAAATAAGAATTCTGTATCAAATGTCTCCAATGCATATGCTGCAATGGGCTCTTGCCCACACTGAAGGAGACTGTGAATAGTAACTGTGGGGCTTCCCAGTAAAGAGAATTGATGATAAAAGGCCTGCATAGATTTTAACCTCCCCCAGACTGCCAAAGCTTCATATGATTGGGAACATTTCTGCAATTTTTAATCGGTAAAATGAGCTGAAGAAGGAAATGACAAACCACTCCAGTATCCTGGCCAAGAAAACCCCCAATGTATTCATGAAGAGTCTGACATGATTGAAAAAATGACTCAACAACGACATGGTTAGGTAGTGAGGAACAGGTAGAACAGATCTTGTGGAAGGAGTTGAAAAAGCTTGGAGCTGGGAATAGACTTCTTTTCCCCTCCCCCAGCCCCCAATTTATTTGAGTGAGTAGAATTTAATGATCTATCTTTAACTTTAGTAATGGTGTTTCCCCTAATGTAAAAAGCAACAAACAAATGAACAAAACAAGGAAAAGGATATCTTAGCCCCAAGTTATATTGTTAGCAACTTTCCCACATCCCTGAGGGGGATGGCTGAAAAAATGAATCATCTTCTCAGCAAGAGAATGGAGGAGGGGAGAGGAAACAGAGCAGGAAATGTTTCCAAGCTGCCTCATTATTTGTCCCACTCCTCTTCCCCCTGGGTTCTCATTAAGTCAGACTTTACCAGATTATCTATGGGCAAGGTGATTGAGAGTATTAAAGACTTCAGAGTGGTCAAGAGGGACAAGGATTGAGAAAGGGGGGAAAAAACAATATCAATTGAATGATAAAGTCAGAAGCTGGACCAGAAAGAGAATTTAGAAAAGAATAAGAGGAAATGGAGTAGAGACATTGGCTATCCATAGTCTTCTCAAGCAAGGAGTTTGGTCAGAAAAGGGAGAGAGGATATAGGACAATAGATAGTAGATATGGATGGATCAAGTGGCGTTTTTTTTGAGGATAAGAAAGACATGGCATATTTGTAGGCAGTGCAGAATCATCCAGTAGAAAAGGAGAGTTTGAAGATAAGTGAGAGAGTGGTGATGGTAGGGGTGCAATCTACTAATGAAGAGAGAATGGATGCAAGGAGAAAGGCCACCTCTTTGTGGGAAACAAAGGTGAAGGAGAAAGAGGAAATGAATGATCTGAGATCAGGAAATAAAAGGGTGCTCTGTATTAATGACCCCATTTTTTCAATAAAAATAGGAGATAAAGTTTTCAACTAAGAAAGTGGGAGAGCAATAGAAGGTTTGTGGAAGAATTAAAAGTATGGCTATGGAAAAGCCATTGGGGTGAATGGGGAAATGAATCAAATATAGAAGTATAAAAGATATGGCTTGCTGCAGATATGTCCCAGTTCAGATTATGTAACATAAATTTGTAGTGGATCAGCATGGTTTTGTGATTTTTCTCCTACTTTGTTCAGGAGTTCACATAGAGGAGAGAAAATAGCATGTGGTAGACTTAATCTAGGGCTGAGGCTTAGCAGGACAAGATCTTAGATAGGATATGGGGGCAAAGAATTCAAGAGAAAAGGACAGTGAAGAGGTGGATTGGTTCATCAAGAGACTGAGACAGAGAAAGGAAGAGAGCATAGCAAGCACATGGGTGGTAGGTAGCTTAGGAAGGAACTGAGAAGTTGAGGAACTGAAAGTCATAGTAGATATGAAGAACAGGTTTGGGGATTATAAGGCAGAAGAAGAGGTGGGATGGATGAATATGGAAGTAGTGCATTTGTGGGTGATGACAAGATCCAAGATCTGTGTATAGCTGAGGTGTTGTGGAAGAGTCAATCATGCGGAATGAGTCAACTGGAAAACTGAAGGGTTAGGGTATTTGAGGAAGCATCAATACATGTGTTGGGGTCTCATAGTATGATGGCAGGAATTGAGGAGGAAAGACTGTGAGCTAGGTATGGAATTCATTGAAGAAGATAGGAGTGTGTCCTGGAGGAGAGTAAACCACCTACTAGAATCTTGATAGCATGATACATATGGATTATATGAATGTCAAAGAAAGAGGTTACTGAGTAATGATGGTAGAGGGGGAGTCTAAAAGTGACAATGGGGAGCAAAGGGTTTTCAAACTTACTAAACACAGACCAGTGAATCCTGGTAAATGAATGAAAACTCAATTATTCCCAGAAAGGTTGACCAGTGAAGCTGTGCATCAGAAGTGAACCATATCTCAGTGAGTGCAAGAAGATGAAAGGATCAGGAAAGGAAGAGGTTTAAAATGAAATTTAGTTTGTGACCTAAGGAGTAAGCACTCCAGAGAACACAGTAGAAGAGGTGCATAGCTTTAGAGTGGACCATTGGTAGGGCTGGGTTGAGAAAAATGGGAATAAGGGAGTAGTTAATGTAGGATCAAGAAAGGGTTTTAACAAGGGGTTCAGAATCATTGGAATGGGGAGGAAATGATGGGATAGGAATATATTAGTCATTGGGGAATTAGTTCAGGTAAATTATCACTGTTCGTAGATGTTCAGCCTGGGTATAGAATTGTCCCAGGGCATCAAGCCACAGTGAGTAGCCAGAAATGGTTTGGGGCAAGGAAGCAGAAGGGCACAGTAGGTGAGTGGCTAGAGACAGAATTCAACAAAAACTTCAGGGGTTTTTTTCTTCTCATGAACTGTTAATAGTTCTTTCCAATCTTTATAACACTATGTTTTCCCTTTATTTCTTTTTGTCTTTTGTAATCTTCAAAGACCAACTCAGTTACGATTCCAACATAATGGATTTGATATCGTTCACAAGCCCCATTGATAACTAGCACTTTGCAAGAAATCAGTTCTTGAATATCCATTCTCTAGCACTTGGTCATTTTCTCATTCTTTCTTTTTAACCTTCTTTTTATACCCACCACACAGTTAAGGCCATAAATGTACTTCTCTGGTGTCCTTATTTACAATAAAGAACAATATTTGTGGAAATAAGAGTAAGATTGAGGTCAAGAGTTTCTCCAAGAATTCTAGCCAGACTGAGTAGCTTGCAAGCTTCCCAATGATCCTAGCTCATTTACATAACCTTAATCATAGTCAGTTGACTATCATTCCCCCCATAGACCATTACTTGTTTCTCAGAGAATGACTGGAATGCATGGGCATTTGTGCTCCATTGTCTAGGACAATAGTACAACCTAGATTCTCAGTTTTCATCTTCACCTCTGTATGAGGTTATATGGTTTCTCCACTGAGGGAAATAAAACCCCACAGGAGAACTAAATAGATCATGGTTATTGTTTGTGGGTAGTGGGATGAGCCCCATGCCTCTCTTAATCTCTTTTTTCCAAAGATATTCCTACAACCTTTCTGTGCCTGCGAAGTTACAATGCCTTCTGTGATACATGTGGCCTGTATATGATCATCTCCACAGCTCTGATGAAAGAAATAACTACCTTCCTGGTTTTCTTCTGATAGTGATGCTACTATATTAGGCCAGCTTATGTTTTTTCCCTATTCCTGTTATTTTTGTAGGTGGGATGGATTTGTTCTTGAGTTTATCTTCCCCTATAATGTTTGTGATTTTTTTTAGTTGAGTCAATACCTAAAGAGTTATTCCCCAATCTGTTCCCTGATATGATGAATGGGCAAATGTTCTCAAGGTGGTTGAAGTCAAGTTATTTGTCACATGAAATATTTCTTGACTCATCACCTATTTGTCTATGTACTACTCACTGGGGACACAAAATGCATACATAGGTGGCAAATTCAGAATACTTACATAGAAGAGAGGGGGAAGGACTTGATTAGGAGATCCCTGATCAATTTATTTTACTTAAGGCCAAGTGATGAAATTGTAGAATGTAAGAGTTAGTACGAGGGGTAAACAAGATGTAAAGGTCTTAAACAATGTTTAAAGAAGTTTTTATATTTTACCCCTGTTAACAGGATTTTACTGAGCCAGTCTCTATCCTAGGAATTCTCCGAGTAACAAAAAGTAGCCCTAGAGAGGGCCAGTAATCAAATAATGCTTTAATGATGAATTAAGAGTGAGGAATGCTCTCTAAGCTGAAGAAAGGAGGGTGGATTACAATCATTTCCAGAGTCTGGGTAGTTTTCCACAATAAGCCTCCAAGTCCACAATACAATTCTTTGTTTCAAACTTTGTGGGTCATGACCTCCCTTTCCCCCAGGGCTCAGAACCTGAGTTCTGTGACAAGAACAGATTCTAAAATCTTTGATTCGTTTCACTTAAGGCATACAGGCACAATAATGCAGTGATTGTGAAAGAGTTGTCGAGGGTCTGATCGATCATTTCAAGCTACGTTGTAAGTCTCTGACTTTTAAACCAGAGTCTCTTGAGAAATCTAAATTAGTATAGTCATCATATATATCATATCTATTAATATGGAAAACATAATTCCCTTCATAGTACTTTTATGAGTTGTGAAGTTCTTTGGTCAAACCTAATAATAATAGTATTTATGGGAAGTCAGTCATTGACTGTCCAAAGGCTCAGTCACAAATCTCATGACTCTTTAAAAAGAAAGATAGTCTTTCTAGAGAAATTATAATGAGTAGTAAGATATCTCTTCTGAGTATGAACCCTGGCAATAGAAAAGAAAGCCTTCTATGGAAGAAGAACCCAGATCTTGAGAAGGAATTGTTTCTCACCTCTTGTGAACAGGTGAATCAGGAAGGGATTTCTTTATCATTCTCTCCCTGTTGCCCACATTGACCATGGCGTCTTGCAATACAGTTACTTTACCATTAGAATACCTTACTTTGCAAAACTTAAAATCTTCTATAAATGTGAATTATTACTATTCCCCTTCTATTCCTCTTGTTCTATGGGGTTCAGTGAGAAGTGGCCCTGGGACAAGATTTATTCCTTCATATTCAATATTCTGCATACTATTGCACAAGTGGATAAAAATAACTGCTTTTTGTAATTGATAAAAGTATTGGCTCAGGCCTCTAGGGGGTACAGTGGATTGAACATTTGGCCTAGAGTCTGGACAACCTGAGTTCAAATATAGTTTTAGACACACTACTCTGCAACCTGGGACAAGTCACTTAATTGCTGTCTAACTCAGTTTCCTCAATTGTAAAATAGGGATCATAATAGCACCTACCTTTTAGGATTGTGAGGATCAAATAAGATAGTATCACTAGCCATGTGACCTTGGGCAAGTCACTTAACCCCAATTGCCCTGCCTTCCTCCTCCAAAAAGCAAAAAAACAAAGATAGTATTTGTAAAGAGTTTACCATGGAGCCTAACATAATAGGAACTTAATAAACGTTTGCTTCCCTCATCTTTTGAAGCTTCACAATGCATTGAGTTTTGTCAGTTACTTCCTTGACCAGTGAGCATTACAATACTAGTCAGACCATAAAGATTGAAGCAAATAAACAGACACTCTTTATAAAGGAAAAGATAAAATTAATCATTCTTCTCTAAACTTTCTTTCCATAGGATGCATGTAGATAATCTTTTTCTTTGTCCAAAAAATACCCCAGCTCAGTTTCTCTGAAAAAGGTCTCATTTCTCAAATATATAGGGAACTAAACCAAATTTATTGGGGGAAAAAAAGCCATTCCTCAACTGAAAAATAGTTAATGGATATGAACAGGCAGTTTTCAGAAGAAGAAATTCAAGCTATCAATAATCATATGAAAAATACTCTAAACCATTAATAATTAGAGAAATAGAAGCTAAAAAGACTTTGGGGTGCCACCACTCACCTATCAGATTGACTAAGATGACACAGAAAAGGAAAGTGACAAACGCTGGAGAGGATGTGGTAAAAAAAAAAAATGACACTACTCTGTTCTTGGAATTGTGAACTGATCCAATCATTCTGGAGCAACGATTTGGAACTATGCCCAAAGGACTATAAAATTGTGCATGCCCTTTGACTCAGCAATACCACTACTAGATCGGTATCCCAAAGAGACAAAAGGAAAAGGACATATATGTACAAAATATTTATAGCATCTCTTTTTGTGGCGTCAAAGAATTGGAAATTGAAGGGATATCCATTAAATAGGAAATGACTGAACACATAATATATGATTATGATGAAACACTATTGTGCTATAAGAAATGACAAAAGGAATGGTTTCAGAAAAACTTGGGAAGACTTATATGAACTTAAAAAAGCAAAGTGAGCAGAACCAGGAGAACATGGTACACAGTAACAGCAACATTGTAACGATGATCAACTGTGAAAGACTTGGCTACTCTGATCAAAACAATGATCTATGACAATTCCAAAGGAGTCATGATGAAAAATGTTATCCACCTCCAGAAAAAGAACTGATTAGCTCTGAGTGCAGATTGAAGCATATTTTTTCACTTTCTTTTTTTGCAAAATGACTAATATGGAAATATGTTTTACATGCCTTCACATGCATAATGGGTATCATATTGCTTGCCTCATTGCTGTTGTTCATCCTTCATTCTCAAAGAAGACCAATGACATCAGGAGGGTGATGTCTTGACTTGCAAGTGATTTGGACTTAAATGAGGAAGAGCTTGCAAAGTCACCAGCCTCACTCTCTTCTCCAGAATCATGGGAGTCCAGTGGCAAGACATAAGTCAAGATAACTGGTGATGGCCCTGGATATAGTGTCAGACCATGGCCTTTTAAAGCTAAGGTCTTACCCAGGTCTCAGTTTTTCTGAGGCAATGCTTATTCAATAATTAAAGACTAGGTAAGAATTAAGGCAAAAGATGGTCTAATTTGTCTCCTTGTCACCTAAATAGGTAAAGAAGGGGCTGAAAGGAAGGAGAGAATTTGGACCTCAAAATTTTTTAATGAAAAGAAATAAAAATACCCCTACTCACTTTTCTCTACCACAGTATGGGAATGACCATTCTTACCTCAAATTGGGTCTGTCATACTGATAGTGTTTTCTCTTCCCATCACTGACTTTTGGTTTGTCTGACTTCATTCCCAACTTTGGCAAGAGGATTTTCTTGATCCTTCCTGACTGCTAGTACCTCTCTGCTTTCCACTAAGATATATCTTGTATGTACATAGTTGTTCACATGTCGTCTCCTCCATTAGAATGTAAACTCTGTGAGCTAGCCATTTTGAGGAATGTCCAAGCCAGGCCCATGCTAACTCCTTCACTTCTCTATGGCTGTTCCTGACTCTGATTTGTTTCTCTTCCCGACTTCTGTGTTGGAAGTTGACCACCTCTATCTCCTCTGCTCCCAAGGACTCTTCCCTCTGCTTTTCAGCTCCCTTTTGTGTGTTTTTCCTACATTAGAATGTGAGCTACTTAAGGGCAGGGATTGTCTTTTTTTTTGTTTATGTTTGCATTCCCAGCACCTAGCCGTGTTGCCTGGTGTGCGTGTGTGTGTATACATATATAATATATATATGTATATATATATATATATATATATATATATATATATATATATATATAGTAAGCACTACTTGATTTTTGATAAGTACACATTGATTCACTTACTGATTGACTCATAGTCTCCTGAATGAAAATTCAGTATCAATATCTCCCTGAATATTTTTCTTCCAAAGACGGAAGGTGTTTCTGAACACAAATGACAAACCTGTAAAACAAGGCAGATTTCCCTGCCCCCCTGAGGCAATCGCCCCACTACGTCATTGAGTACAAATGAAACGTCACCTCTCGTCTCTGCGCCTCTGTACGGGGGGACCCCCTTCCTGCTATGCTTGTCTTCCTTATCCACGCCTTATTTTTTTTATTAATTCTTTAATTTATTAATTTGTGTGTTTCCTTTTAATTTACAGGATTCAATTCCTTGAATTTCACATTTTGTCCCCCTCCCCCCCTCCCCCCCATGGCGTCTTATAATCAAGTATAGGATCTGTAGATACTTTCACATTATACAATGGTCAGGTTATAAGGATGGATTGTACCAGCTGGGATGAAAAATGGTATAGAGGACATAAAATCAAATAAGAGAACAAAAAAGATCAGGTATTTTGCTTCCTCAGAAGGAGGAACCGCTCCTTATTTAGAGCCCCTTTCTTCTTTCAAGACCCAGCTTGAGCTCCATCTTTTTCATGAAGTCTTTCCTCATCTCCTCCTCCACCATCCCTCCCAAACTACTTTATATTTTTTTTATTTATTCTTTTCATATTTTTGTATGTACTTATATCTATATATGTTGTCTATCCCCTTAGAATGAAAGACACTCAAGAATATGGATTGTTTCATCTATTATATTTGTATCCCCAGAACCTAGTGTAGTGCCTGGAACAGAAGTATTTAATAAATGTTTATTGATTGGTTGATTTCTTCAAATAAAGAAAAACACTCACTTTATAGGTAGTCCATAGTTATTGAACTATCACAGGAAGACAGGTAGTGCTCATAGAAGTGTTTCATAGGTAACACAGAGAAGTAAATGATTTACTGAACATGCAGAAATTCCTGATCTATGTAAATGGGATTTTTCGAAAAGTCTCAATTAGTATTTAGACAGTTATCTTATGATAACATCATATGCAATGATACTTTTTCATAGTCTTTATTTCAAGGGAAAAAAACGTGGCAATTCTTATGTCATACTTTTGAGAAAATTGGAGAGATAGGGACTGGATGAGAAGTAGATTTAGAAAGTAGTTCAATGATGAGATGCACGTTATAGTCATAATACCTATATCTCAGCTTGAAGGGAGTTCTCTAGTCAAATGTCCCAGGGAAATACCTTGATCCTATGCAGTTCAATAATTTTATCAATAAATTGGATGAAGATAAAGATTTCTTAATTTTTTTTGAATAATTGCATAGTAATTTTCAGTTAATCTCAATTTGAACAGATGGCTAACTTGTTGGGTAACAGTCCAGAACCATATTGATTTCAATAGTCTAGAATGATAGGCTGACTCTAATAAGATGGAATTTAACAGAACCAAATGTAAATTCCAAAGCATAAGGGAAGAACACAAAGTACACAAGTATAGGTTAGGGAAATTGTGACTAGGAAATGATTTTTATGGAAGTTATCTGGGAATTTTAAGTAGAATAAAAGATTAGCTTCACTCAATAGGATGACATAGTATCCAACAAAATGAATATAATCTCAGAATGAGGAAGGAGGGGACAAAGGAAAGAAGGAAGGAGGAAAGGAAGAGAGCAAGGAAAGGAGGAAGGAAAGGATGGAGGAAGGGATGGAGGAAGAAAGGGAGGAAGGCAGGAAGGAAGAGGGGAAGAAAGGAGGGAAGGAAGGGGGGAAGGAAGGAGGGAAGGAAGATCTGAATTCAGAGCTTCCTGACTCCAGGCTCAACCTTCTATCTACTGGGCCACCAACTGCCTCTCTTTAGCAAGGTACATGAGAGAAATGACAGTCTTGCCATACTGTGCTCTGGTCAGATTACTTATACTTAGTTGGGAGTGTCAACTTTTAAATTTGACATTGACAAACTGGAGTGCATCTAAAAGAGGCCATCAGTACAGTGAGAGGCCTGGAAAACATTCCACACTAGTGGAAAGCATGGATATATTTAGTCTGAAGAAGAGATGGTATCTCTTGTCCAGTTGGGGACATGGCCAAGGAATTTATTGTTTAGTGACATCAGTTGCTGATGCACCTCACAGAAATTCACCAAATTAGTTTGTTGTTAACATTGTACTTTCCCAATGTAAAATGGGAAAAACAAAAAACTAAACATTTAAAAAAAAATCTAGGGACTTACCTTTGCCTTCTCTAGGAAATCATGTAGTTTCCTCATTAGATAAAATAACCCAAGCTCTGTTGTGTAGAAGAACCACAGACTTACCCTACTCAACTTAATAGGGGAGAGGGAAGGGAAGTGGGTAGAAATTGCAGAGAGAGATTTTGACTTGATCTAAGGAAAAGCTCCTAACAGTTATATCAATATGGAATGGGGTGCCTCAGGAAGGAATGCATTTCTGTGCAGTGAATGATCACTTGATGGGGATGTTATGGAGGGGATTCCTATTTGTCTATGGGTTGTAAAATATAGACTCTGAGCTTTTATCCAGATCTGAATTTCTGCTATTTTGTGGAATTCTGAGACAAACACGACCCATTTCTTACATGTGATACTTCATCTCCCATCTCCATGTCTTCGTCCTGACTGTCCCTCATTGTCCTCCATGCCTAGAGTCCTCTCCCTCCTTACCTATGACTCTAGGAATAGTTGATTAATTCAAGACAGCTCAAATTTTACAGAAAATGTGAGGGCTTTTCTGCTCCTACACTTATAAATGAACTATTATTCCTCTTCATTTATTTCCATGTTATGAGATTCTGCCCAGTGCTTTAACCTATGAAGATCTCTATGGCATCCAATTTGGTAGCTATCACTCTTAGCTTTTTGTCATCTGCAAAATTGCTAAGGATGCCATCTATGCTTTCATCCAGGTCACTGAAAAAATTTTTTTTAAAGAGCAAAGCCTAGTTTGGATTCCTGGGACAACCCCATGGAGAACTGTAATGGGAATGTAAATTTTGAAGATCTTCCCTGCCCCTAGGCTAAAGTGCACCTGGAGCCTGGGGTGGGAGGCTTGTTTTTCAGGAGATACTTCTTGATTGGCCAGTGAGTCAATAAGGTTGTTACATTCTCTGACCCAGGAGAAGGCTATATAAGCCCTGATGTGTAGCTTTGTTTTGGGGCTCACTTTGAGAAGTGTTCTGTGATTTGATCTGGATTCTGGGAAGCCATTGTCCAGAGGGCCCCCCCCCCCCCCCCCC
>NW_027187313.1:8498334-8500854 GCF_028583685.1 Petaurus breviceps papuanus | reverse complement strand
CCCCCCCCCCCAGCTTTGAAAAACCCAGATGTTGAAACCCAGATGTTGATTTGGTATGGATGTAATGGTTGGACAGTTTGGAAATCTGTCTACTTGATCTGTTTCTGTCTTGATAATTCTGTCTGTATATTCTGAAGTTCTGTCAAATTGACATTGTAGTATTAATGACTGCTTTTGCGTGACTTTTAAATTCATCCAACTGTATTACTGCTTAGCATTCATCTTTTCCACAGGAAAAACATAGCAGATTGTCAAATGATTTGCTAAAACAAAAAATCTAGGTACATCTTATCTACCTCTTTAATCCAAACAGATAGGCAAGGCAGTCTGAGAGATAGATAAGAAATGACATGTGCCAGATGGGTAAAACCACCATCACCAGCTGGATCTGAACCAGTTCCCTTTAGACTCTTGGGGAGACAGCCCAGCCAGGGCCCGTATCTCAAGAGCTCTAATAGAAATTACCTTCAGACCATTGGTTTCATTCCAGGGAGACCTTGCAGGACCAGGCAGGGCATCAAACCCTGTAAAGAAGGTACCCATCATTCTCACTGTGACCATCACCATCTGTGAACCAGCTGCCACTGAGAAGGGAGGCCAACCTAGATGAAATAACAAATCAAGAAGAAAAGACAGGAGGTAGTACATGCCAACTGGGTCAAAACACCTCCATCACCTCAATTATTACCTCCTTTAGGAGCCTTGTAGAGTAAGTCCAGCACTCAGAGCCCAAGAGTCCTGGGAATAACTGATTTTCCTTCCTCCCACTCCCTGACTGGCCCTACTTCCAACCTTTGCCACTACCGTGTTTCCCTGATAATAATACACTGTCTTATTATTTTTTTTGGAAAGAAAAACACCAGAGGGCTTATTTTCAGGGGAGGGCTTTTGTTGTCCTGCCTCAGCTCTCCTCCGCGGCACTGCTCTCAATGGCGCCAGCAAGCAAATTACTGGGGAAGAAAAGGATGACATGCTCACTGCTGCAGCTCTGATTGGATGCAGCTCGGAGCGCAGCATGCGTTTCACCCGGGGGGGGGGGGGACGGTGCATACAGAGGGTACCATAATGTAGTGTGTAGCGCAGGGGATCACCTTCACTACAGTAGCAATCTCAACAGGGCTTATTTTCGGGGGAGGGCTTATTTTAGAGGAATCTTACACAGTAAGGGGAGGGCTTATTTTCGGGATAGGTCTTATTATCGGGGAAACACTACCCTAAGGACCATCTGACTGCTCTAATCCTGCCTATGTATGTATTGTCTCCTACCTCCTGGAATGTGTGCCCCTCAATAGCAGCAAGTCCCTTGCTCTTCCATTTATATCCCCAGCAATTAGCAAAATGTTTTTTTTTTTTTCACATAGTAAATGCTTTTTGTTTCATGCATCATTCAGTATCACTTTATTAAGCCTGATCATAAAAGGAAATAACCTTAGTCTGGCATTCCCCATTCTTGATTAAGTCACATTAATTCTTTGCAATCTCTTCTATTTCTATCAATTAATCAAACAAGCAGAATTCCTTAGATGCTTACTATACATTAGGCATTATTCTTTCTTTTTTCATTTTTCAAATGCTTTATTAACTTCTAATTTACGTTGTTCATTTCCACCAGATTTTGAGTTACAAATTTTCTCCCTGTTTTTCCCCTACCCACCACCCCAAAATAGCAGTCCCACAGGATATCCCCTCCTCCAATCCGCTCTCTCCCATATATTCTTCCATACCCCCTTCAACTTTTCCAGTACGGCATGGTGGATCTCTATGCCCCAGTGCCTGTATATCGTCTTTCCCAATTACATGTAAGATAGTATTAATAATAGTATATACGTATATATCATTTTAAACATTTGATTTTAAAGCTTTGAATTCCAGATTCATTCCCTTCCTCCCTTGTCACCCACCCTTACTGGGAAGATAAGCAGTTCAGTATAGATTGTACATGTGTAGCTAATGCAAAACATTAACATAGTAGATATATTGTAAAAGACTGACTATATTTTCCTCCCTCCTATCCCACCTTTCACTTGTTCTATTCTCTACTTTGATCCCATCCCTTTTCAAAAGTGGGTGGTTCCAACTTCCCTCCCCCCAAGCCTGTCATCCCTTCCATCATCCCCCTTCTCATCCCCTTCCCCCTACTCTCCTGTAGGGTGAGATACCCTATTTAGTGTGTATGTCATTCCCTCCCTGAGCCAAATTCAATGAGAATAAGGTTGACCCATTCCCTTTTGCCTTCCTATTCTTCCCCTCCATTGTAACCATTTTCCCTTGCCTCTTCTTTATGCGATAATTTACCCCATTCTGTCTCTCTCCATTTCCTCTCATTATATTCCTCTCTCACCTCTTAATTTCCCCTTTTAAGTATCATCCCTTTCGATTAAATTGGTCCTGTGCCCTCTATCTATGTATACCTGTAAGCATATATACACACATTCACACATGTATTCATATGCCCATATACCTTCTGATATAGACACACACACACACACACACACACACACACACACATATATATATATA
>NW_027187313.1:8486973-8493334 GCF_028583685.1 Petaurus breviceps papuanus | reverse complement strand
ACTGAGAAAAGTTTCATCAGTTACAATTATCATTTTTCCATGTAGGATTGTTAATAGCTCAACTTTGATCAGTAGCTTATGATTTCTTTTCCCTGTTTACCTTCTCAAGCTTCTCTTGCTTCTTGTATCTGAATGTCAAATTTTCTATTCAACTCTGCTTTTTTCATTAAGAATGCTTGAAAGTCCTCTATCCCACTGAATGACCATATTTTCCCCTGAAACATGATACTCAGTTTTGCTGGGTAGGTTATTCTTGATTTTAATCCCGGCTCCTCTGCCCTCCGGAATATCATATTCCAAGCCCTTCGATTCTCTCAGTGTAGAAGCTGCCAGATCCTGGGTTATCCTGATTGTGTTTTCACAATATTTAAATTGTTTCTTCTTGGCTGCTTGTAATATTCTCTCCTTGATCTGGGAATTCTGGAACCTTGCTATAATATTCCTAGGAGTTTTCTTTTTGGGATCTTTTTCAGGAGGTGATTGGTGGATTCTTTCAACCTCTATTTTGTATTCTGGTTCTAAAACATCAGGTCAATTTTCCTTGAGAATTTCTTGGAGGATGATTTCTAGGTTCTTTCCCTGATTGTGGCTTTCAAGTAGTCCAATAATTTTTAAATTATCTCTCCTGGATCTATTTCACAAGTCAGTGGTTTTTCCCATGAGATATTTCACATTGCCTTCTATTCTTTCATTTGTTTGGATCTGTTTAACAGCATCTGGATTTCTCATAAAGTCATTAGCTTCGATTTGCTCCAAGCTAAATCTGAGGGAACGATTCTCCTCATTGAGCTTTTGAGATTCTTTTTCCATCTGGTAAATTTGGGTTTTCAAGGCATTCCTCTCCTCATTATCTTTTTGAGCCTCTTTTGCCAATTGAGTCAGTCTGTTTTTTAAGGTGTGATTTTCCTCAGTTAGGCTGTTGACTCTCATTTTGTAATTTTCTTGCATCATTCTCATTTCTCTTCCCAATTTTTCCTCCACTTCTCTTATCTGCTTCTTAAGGTCCTCTATGGCCTGTAACCAGTTCATACTTTCCTTTGATGCTTTTGGTGCAGGAGTTCTTACTTCACTGTCTTCCTCCTGTTCCATGCTTTGCTCCTTTTTGTCCCCAAAATAGGGGTCTAATGTTGGGATCTTCTATTTGTTTTGCTTCCTTTGTCTGGTCATGTCGCCCCTCAGTCACTTGACCCCTGGGTTTTTTGCCACAGTAGGATTCTGCTACCAGACAGGGGAACTTTAATCCCAAAGGCTGGGGTTTTCTCAGCTGCCAGAGGTATTAGATGGTTGACCTCTCTGAGGCCTTCACATGCTCTGGCAAGCTGGACACACACCCTAGGACTTCCACCCTAGACTGCAATCCAGATCCAAGCAGGTTAAAGCAAGAGCAATTACCCCTCAGACTGGTTGTTTGGTCCCCCTACACTCTGCAGGCCAGGAGCTGAAGCTGCTATGTAGAGCTGGCTGTGCCAGGAATCTTAGCAGCTTCTTGCCCTGGGGGGCAAAAGCCGAAACACTCCCAACTACTGGTCCCAAAGTCCAGATTGCACTGACCTCTCACTTTGTCCTTTGCATCTATGTGTTGATAAATCTGGGAAGGGCCACAGCTGCTGGTGATCTGGAGTCCCTCTGGCCAGCTGGTGAGACCCACCCTGGGGCTACAGCCTTAGGGTGGGGCTGGGCTGGGCTCTCAGAGCACTGCGCTGGCAGATTCCTGTTGGCCTGCCAGGCTGTCCTTAGCAGGAGGTTAGCTTCTCTGTATCATTTTGTGGGTTCTGCAGCTCCAAAGTTTGTTTAGAGTCCCCTTTTTACATGGATTGGGGAAGGTGGAAGCCGGAGCCACTTGGAGGTCCTGCTTCTACTCCAACATCTTGACCCCGCCCCCCATTGGGTATTATTCTAAGCACTAGAGGGATAAAAACAAAAAAGAAAAGTTCTAATCCTCAAAGATCTCAAATTCTCTAGGGGCAGGTAACATGTAAACAGACCCAAAATAAATACCAGGTAATTGTTTTTAGTGGAGGAGAAACCAGCAACTGGGAGGAATCAGGAAAGGCCTTAGGGAAGAAGTGGTGTCTGACCTGAGATTTGAAGTAAATCAGCTTTCTAAGAGGTGGAGATGTGGGAGCATCTTCCAGGCATGGGGGACAGCCAATGAGTACAAAAGCAGAGAGATGGGTGATAGAACATCATATTTGAGAAGCAAGAGAAAGACATTTAGTTGGATCAGAGAATGTATTAAGGAAGCAATGTAAAATAAGGCTCAAAGATTGGCGTGAGACAAACTGTGAAAGTTCTACATAGCAAATAGAGAAATTATTCTAGAATTGACTCCAGAGGCTTCCTTTTGCCTCTAGGATGAAGTATAAACTCTTCTGTTTCATTTTCAAAGCCCTATATAATCTCACCCCAAGCTATCTTTCCAGTCTAATGGATACTATTCCCTCTCCTATACACTGTGATTCAGACACTCTGGTCTTCTCTCCCTTTCACATGATGCTCCATTGCCTGTGTCCACAGGCCTTTTTACTGGGCCTTCATGTGCTTGCAATACATTCCCTCTTTACCTTTGTTTCACAGAATGCCTTTCTTCTTTTAAGAAGCAGCTCAAGCACCATCTTCTACATGAAACTTTTCATGTCCCTCTCTCCTAATTCTAGTGTTCTCTCTCCAAAATTAGCTTATTTTTAACTTTTTGGTATTTATTCACTTAATATTTGTGCTGTATGTGTACATTTTTGTATGCATTTATTTCCACAATTAAAATGTAAATTCCTTGCAAGTAGGATTGGTTTCATTATTTTACTCAAGTCCCCAAAGGCCTAGCATAATACTTAGCAAATAGCAGGCCCTTGATAAATATCTCTTCATTTATTTATTGATGGTCATTAACCATCTTTTTAGTGATACTGTCTAGAATTGTCCAAGGAATTGGAATTCAAGCTCAATCATCTTTGGTTTGCAGATTATTCTTTTCATCCTTTTCTTAAAAATTGGGACATTTACCCTTCTCCAGGATTTCAGTACTTTTCCTACTTGGTCTCCTTATTCTCTCTGTTCTTGTGAATATCACTGACTGGATCTCAACCATCACATCTGATATTTCTATCAGTATCTGAAGAAATATATTAGGTGGTCCAGTTCACCTGAATTCATCAGAGGCAACTAGGTATTCTCTTGCTATCTCTTTGATCATACTGGATATCAACAACTCCCAATTAGTACCTAGGAACTATCTTTTCCAATGCAAAGGTTGCTCAGTAAAGAAAATAGAAGTAAATAAGAATTAAACATCTCTGCTTTTTCTTAGCCACTAGTTATTATCTTATCCAACTTCAGCATCCTGTCTCTTCTTTAATCCTCTTATTCCCCCCCCCCCCAAATAAAGTGAGGGGGAACTTTCATCTTTGGTGCCCCCAACTATCCTCAGCTCATTCCAAGCTTTAGCATTTCCCACACTATTCTTTCAAGTCCCATGCTATACTCAAATATTCATCCTCTGTTATTTGCCATTGCTTCCATCATCTGCCCATAGCTCTAAAAATATCTAAGTCTTGGTCACTGAATTCTCACTGTGTCCATAGTGAACTCATCAGACAACTCTCATTCTCCCTTTGTATTGGAATTGTTTTCCTTTGGGTCTTCAGAGTTTCATTCTTGAGAGATTCCAATATTTTACAGACAGAATTCCTTTAAAAATTTTTAGTTTATAGTTATTAGCTACTCTTCTTTTTTGGAGGGGTTGTGTTTTTTTGGAGGGCAATTGGGGTTAAGTGACTTGCCCAAGGTCACACGGCTAGTTTTTGTGTTAAGTGTCTGAGGCTGGATTTGAACTCAGGTCCTCCTTACTCTAGGGCTGGAGTTCTCTATTCACTGCACCACCTAGCCACCCCTAGCTACTCTTCTTTTAAGAGAGAGAGAGAGAGAGAGAGAGGAGCATTCCAGGATATCTTTGGACAGTAGAAGTCCCATATTATGTGTCTGTACCAGACTTGTAATCTGTTTCCCAAACTCATTTATTTCCTCTTTCTGTTCAATTGATATGTAGTATGTTTCTATGACAAAATTGTTTTTCTTTTTATTAATTTTCATTCAGATGTTCTCTATACTTGATGCCTCAAATTTCTGGATTTCTATACATGAGCATATTTTCTTTTTTTTTTTTTTTAAAGCAATTGGGGTTAAGTAACTTGCTCAAGGTTACACGGCCAGTTATTATCTCTGGGTGTGGTGCTGAGTATCTGAGCCCAGATTTGATCCAGGTCATCCCGACACTGGAGCCGGTGCTCTTACTCGCTGAGCCACCTGGCCACCCCAGCATATTTTCTTAATGTGTAATGTTACCCAAGTCCCACTCCCCTCCTCATCTTCATGGTTGATTTGTTTCACATTGTTTTTATAATATGTATACATTCACAGCCACATTTCTAATGGGTCTTATTCAGTGCTATTCTGGTAAATATCTAATAACTCGTTCTGAAAATTGAACATTAATATATGTTTATTATAAATTTCATTGACATAAAGGATATGTAATGCAAAATTTACATATAATAATAAAAATACAGTACTCCACGATAAATTCCATACAGTTAATTGATTCTCAGATAATTTTGTTTGTTTGTTTGTTTTTGCCAAACATATCTATTTTTACAAACAATGGCTGCAATTCAGTCATGATTTAACAAATGGAGTTGCATGCCAATTTCTACTTCTTTCTCCCAATAAATTTATTGCTATGTCATTATTAAATTTTACATGATTTACTGCTAAAATATTTCATATCTTTGTACAAATTATATTAATTAAACTGAAACACCTTTCCACTTTATTACTCACTACTGACTGCAATAATGCTAATTGTTTAGTTAGATTTTTATGTAGTTGCAGAAATTGATTCTACATATTATCTACAAAATTCTCCCCAAAATTGTTAAATTAATTTCCTGTTTGAAATTTCACTTAAATGACACTATTTTTTTTTTTTTTTACCAAATATCAGTGGTGAAGTCGGTTCAGTCAAGTACATGGTCTTACAAATCAAGATAATTAAAATGCTTACTTTCTTGTTTCTGTTTGATAAAAAACATAAATTTGTATGTTAAATCATGTTTTCTAGCAGCATTCCAAGAAAGAACATCAAATTTATTATTCCCATTCAATGGAATATTTCTAATCTTATCTGACAATAAAATTTGCAACTTAAGATTCATGCTTTCCACTACCAATTTTTAAATATTCCAAAACTCTTAGAGTGTTTGATTAATTTTTCTGCTATTAATGTTATTTGATCTTGACTACAATGCGGTTGAAAAGAATGCAAAAAAGAAAAGAATAAAAATTCTTTAAGAATATCATTGTTCATCCGTCGTTTTCAAAGAGGATCAGTGACATCACAGAAACGTCTTGAGTTGTACATGAATTGGACTTAAATGAGGCAGAATTGCATAAAGTCATCAGCCTCATTTTCCCTTCTAGAGCCATTGAGGTCCAGTGACAAGACAAAAGACAAGATGACTGTCGGTGGCCCAGAATGCAGTAGATGACCTTGGTGTCTTCTATGTCTGACCAAAATGTAAGCCACCTTCATGGCCATTGGAACAAATTGTTCTAAACTACCCATTCCACCAGAGAAAGTTGTCACATAATTGGGGTAGTGTAATGTAATGCCAAGGAAAGGCAACTTCCCAAGGTTCAAAATACCAGCATAGGTGCTCTCCATTTTATTCAGTGACAAACCAATTACAGAGAAGATCAAAACATGACATCATTCAAAATACAGCATTTACTAAGTGTGATTAAATAATCTCCAAGTACTACCCCACCACAGGACCTTCCACTCATTCAATCAATTACAAAGTCCCTGTTCTAAATACTACTCCACCCCTAGGCTGTACCTTCATTTAGTGCACCACAAAACCCCTCTTCTCAAATGGAGATTAGTTTCCAATCTAAGTAAAGTACATTCATTTGTTCAACCATAGAACACAAAAAGGTCAAAAGTTCCCCACCCCTGGATCACAATTGAATCTACCCCAGAGTTACATCAAGTTTAAGCACAGCACTTAATACCCAAATGGAGGTCTTTTCTTCATCTTGACATGAGGCAAGTTCTCAGCAATCTTAGTTCCTGGAGAGACAAGGCTTAGCAAGGCCACAAGATACATTGCCAGCCCCTTCATTAATTCATCCTCTGTCTGTAGAACAGTCCTAGAACCCCTGAAAACATTAGTAAAACCCTCTTCCAGGATTTCTGTAAACATACAATAAGAAAATCCTTCTTCAGGGCTTCTGAACCAACAGAAAGGTTCCCAGACCCCTGCAACAACAGCACTGTCCTTCACCAGTGGACAGTATTCACTCT
>NW_027187313.1:8479482-8486963 GCF_028583685.1 Petaurus breviceps papuanus | reverse complement strand
CCCTGCAACAACAGCACTGTCCTTCACCAGTGGACAGTATTCACTCTCTGTCTGCAGGACAGTCTCAGGAGCTCTTAGCCAACAGCCAGGTTCCAGGACTTTTTCAACAAAAGGACCATCTTTCACCAGTGGACAAATCTGGCAAAACAACATCAAAACAGACAGACAAAGTACCAGCAAAACAGCCATGTCTCCTCAGTCCTTGGCAGCTCAGGGGGCAGGTCTCAAAAGTCCAGGGCAATTCAAAGTGGCCCCCAGCAATTCTATCAGTCTCTCTTTGCCTCCACGAGGGGCTGCTTCCAAAAAGTTCTTCCACCTCTCTCTTGTCTCTCCAAATCTACGTCACCAGCTCCTCCCAGTTCAGGACTCTCTTTTCACATCAACAAGTCCATCCCACAGGTGGGATTAACAAGCTCTGGGTTTTAACACAATCAGTTTGAAAACGAAGCCAATACAGGGGAATCTTTAATTGCCATTACTATCACAGGTAGACACCCCCCTAAATCACCAATGGATTTGAGGTCTATTGATTGTCCTCAAGAATATCGATCATGAAAGCTAGGTTTTTCAAGAAATTGATATTAGCTAATCTCTTTGCTAAATGAGGAGAAAAATGCACATTTAATACAGAATATTTGGCTACAGCAGAACTGCATGACACTCTTTTTAGTCCCAGAATTTGATGAATTTTGATATAAATTTCAAGTTGTTTACTTCAAGTTTCTGTCTCAATTTAATTTTTATTAGATTGGTGAGAAATAGAATGCATGTATCCAGAAATATTTTAAACGATTAACTTGTTTTATCTCAGATATAGAATCATCATGTGATAATTGCAACTGATGATTTGAACAATCAAATGATCATTTTAGGAATATTTTCTAACAACTTCATAGCTACTACCGTGTTTTCCCGATAATAAGACACTGTCTTATTAAATTTTTTGGACAGAAAAACACCAGAGGGCTTATTTTCAGGGGAGGGCTTATTTTAATGAACATTGACAGCAATTTTAATAAACAGGTAAATGTGAACAAAAAAATGTACCTTTATTCAATAAGCAAATCACTGGGGAAGAACAGGATGACGCGCTCACTGCTGCAGCTCTGATTGGATGCAGCTCGGAGCATGGTGTGCGTTTCACCCGGGGGGGGGGGGAGATGGTGCATACAGAGAGTACCGTAATGTAGCGTGTAGCGTGTAGCGCAGGGGATCACCTTCATTACAGTAGCAATCTCAATAGGGCTTATTTTCGGGGGAGGGCTTATTTTAGAGGAATCTTACACAGTAAGGGGAGGGCTTATTTTCGGGATAGGTCTTATTATCGGGGAAACATGGTACAGAATTTCTTTTCAACATTGCATTAGCACTATCAGAAAAATTACAATTAAATTCACTTTCAAATATTCATTTTTAAAGTCACAATCATTCACAGTAGAATACTATGTATATTAAAAAATACACCCTTCTCTGTTTGACACCAATTATTTTAAAGCAAAAAATATTGTTGCAGGAGCTGATTGAACTGTGCAGTGACTGTTTTTAATAATGTGCTTACAAAATTCTAAAAATTTAACAATTGGCTCTCATAAACTGTAATAAATTTTTAGTAACTTTCCAAATCTACATCAGTACTTTTTAATTGGCCAATCCTTTTACATATTTAATGTCTATATCATTTTTCTGGTTCTGCTTTTGTTTCTACTTTAAATTATTTTGTTTAGGCATGTCAATTTTTTAAGATTTTCTGTATAATTGGCAAACTTAATAATATCACAATATTCCATTACATTAATGTAACAATCTGTTGGACTTTAAGTTGGTTCCAGGATTTGCTTTGTTTATTTGTTTAATTAATTAATTCATTTATTTGTTTTTGGGGGCTTATAAATAATGTAGCTATGAAAATACTGGACAATTTTGGATGATATTTTAAGGTATATTCCCAACTTGAAATCCCTGGTTCAAAGGTAATTTCTTCTTTAAACTGTCAGATTGTTCCAATCTCCCCACCCCACCACCCCAGATCCTTCTGCTTTTTAATCTGAATTCAAACGAGTCTGAATTCAGACAGGCAATCTCCATTTTTAATATCTCACAACTTCAGGTAAAGAAATAATTTTAGGTCTTTTTTTCTATAATAAGAAGTTTTTAAAGCTTATTTTGCCAAGTAACATTTGAGTGAGTTTACTGGAAAAGCAGCATATGGTAGTAGAGATGAGGGGGTTATGGGAAAAGTTCAGGGACTGGGTTGCCTTCAAAGACATGGTCTTTTCCTTTTAAGAGTCTGGGTCCCATAATCCCATCAGAGAGATGATGAAACCAAAAACAGGATAATTATAAGAAGTTTGTCTATACTGGATTTCTAGTTTCCAAGATGAAAGCTGACCTTATTGACTTGTGGGGGAGTACCTTGAATGCCAGAACGAGAAATGCCTAGAGGTGATCTCTCTCTCTCTTTTTTAATTTCTTCAGCCAGGAGGCTATATTTGAAACCAAAAACACAACTTGAAAGAATGACATTGTTCTTTGGAATGTCATCCAAAGAAATAGTGGCAAATGATGGTCCCTGGGATTCAGCTATGGGATAAGTTTGGGAACATGGTGTCAAATTAGAAAATCGGAAGAGTAGCCAGAGAAAATCATACAAATAAGTGATAATTACTCACAGTAAGACTTTAGATGAGTCAATTGTTCCCAAGTTTAGTACATTCAGGGGAAGTTACCATCTTTTTCCACCACATAGAAAGAATGTTTTCTTCACAAAGGAAGAAGTATTCACAATTATGATATATTTGGAAAGAGCATCAATGGATTTTCAGATCTAATTAAATGTTTTAAGTCTCATCAGGGGCAAAGTTTTCTCAGTCTTTCAGTATTAACAATACCCAGGTCTTACTGAAAATCAGATGTAAAATACTGAAGATAAACCCTTTGAATATAAAGACCATGAGAAAACTTTCAGCCAGAATGTAAACTTCAATGAACACGAGACAGTTCATATCAGAGGGAAATGCTTTGACTCTAATGAATGGGACAACCATTCACACCTTACTCTTCATCAGAGAATTCCTTCTGGAGAAAATCTTTTTGAATGCAGTGAATGTGGCATATCATTTAGCCAGAAATCAAACCTCACTTTACATGAGAGACTTCATACTAGCGATAAACCTCTGGTGTATAACAAATATGGGAAAACCTTTAATCAGAAAGAACACTTTATTATGTACCAGAGGATTCATGATTGGGAAAAAAAAACAAAACCCTTAATTGTAATGACTCACAAAACTTCCATCCAGAAAGGAAATCTTAATAAAAATAAGATAATTCATACTGGACAAAACCACTTTGGATGTAATAGATATGCATGACATGGAAAAACCCTAATGGAATTGGAAAAGAGTTCAACTTTAAGATAACCATAATTAATTATCAGAAAACTCATAATTTAGAGAAGGCTTAAGAAAGTGAGAAATGTAAGAAAACCTTTAGCAAGAACTCAAATATCCAGCTGTTAAATTTTCAGTGTAAGCAATCACACCTTGAAATTGGTAAATGCTTTCATTGTTTTGTTGATTATTTAAACTCAAAGAAAGTGATAGAGAAAATGGTAACAAAGGAAATTAAACTTAAGAGGTTGTTGTACTTGCGGTTTTTTCCAAAGACCTGCTAGTTAACTATTTACCATCACACCCCTGACACATACCTGAGTAGTCTCCTCTGAGAAAAGTCCAAGTGGCCCCCTTATTTCTAGGTCAGTTCTGCAGCCTCACCCTTGAATTGTGTGTGTTGTGTACTTTTTAAAGTTTTAATTTATTTAATTTTTAACTTATGAAATAAAACAAACATTTTCATGACAGTATAATTAAAAAAAAAGATTACAAATGAAGGTGCAAATCTGTTATGTACAATTTGCTGTTCCATTTAAATATATAATGAAGTTATCATATAAATTTCTTTTTTTCTCTTTCCTTTGTCTTCCCGCCCCTCCCCCCCCCTTTGAATTTAATAGTTCCAAAATGTAGGTAACAAAGCTAGAGTAGTCCTTAGAGGAAAGGGTCTATTCTTTAAAACTGCAACCTGACTGTCAGGAATCCAGAGATCATTGCTTTCTTTTCTTCTTCATCTATACTTTCCTGGGGAAAGGCCAGACAGAGTCTTGGAAAGACAGAGATTTCTCCTCAATTATTAGGACCAAGTCCTCTGTAATCATCCCTTCCCCCGTGTTTCCTTGATGTTCTGACTTCACTCAAGTACTCCATTATCTCCAGGGAGAACAGTCAGAAATTCCCCCAGAATCAGTAGCCCTGGGATTTGCACATTCACATTAGTCTTTCCCCAGATATTCTGATGGAAAAGCGTGTATTCCCACATATTCCTAAGGAGCTAGAGACACAAAATCAATGTCCCTTGGAATAGAATCTGTACTTTGTCTCCCTAGGTGGGAATTATAACTCTGATGGCACAAATTGAATCCCTAAGGGCTCTACCAAAGGGCTTCTGGGGCCAGAGACAGAATGACGGAGTCATAAGGAAGGACTTAAACCCTCAGTCACACATTCCAGATAAAAGTACTGGGGATGTGACCACAGGACTCATCTGTTATCCCTACATATCCCTACTGAGGCCACTCATTGACAGAACAACAATAAGCCTCTGGAGCTTCTGAAGGACAAATGCCCCTCATTCCAAAAGTGAGGAAAATGAGAACAGGGTAAGTTATTTAGCTAAAGTTATATGTATATTAAGCAGAATAACTGAAACAAAAATTCAGATCTTCTGATTCCCATGTCACTTATCTCTCTAATCCACCATGATTTTCTAAGATAACATCTCAGATCTAACAATGTATGTCTTTTTATGAACCTTGAGTCTGTCACCTTTCTGTGAAGAAGTAGGTGTCTCCAGAGATATGATTGATCATTGCATTAATCAGAGTTCTTAAGCTGTTTTTCTTTATTATGTGGTTGTCCTTGTATAAATTGTTCCCTTGGTTCTGCTCACTTCACTCTGCTCAGTGAATACTGTCCATGATTCTTTGAAACCATCCCTTTCATTATTTCTTTCTATAGAACAACATTCTATCACATTTATATCTCACAATGTGTTCAGTCATTCCCCAATTGACATTTACACCCTTGGATTTCATTTTTGTTCTTTTCTTCTTTCTTTTTAATCTCATGGTTCAAGATATTTGTTTTGCTTTGGTGATTCCTTCCCTGGATATAAGTAATTTACTTTGGGGGGGGGGGGGGGGAGGAGATAGCACTTTGATGTAATGGTAAGGGCACTTTATGGGACTGAAAGAACTTTCTTTAGTCTATCCTCTGATAAGTTATTCAGACTCTCCAATATACAAGTTCATTGTCTATAAATGGTAGCAACATTTCACCTACCTGACTGTATTATTATGGGAAAAGTGATTTGCAAACTTTAAAACATTTAAACTGCTAGTTATTATCTCTTTTCATGGAGATATGGTCTGGAGAGTCAGTTTAGCCATGCCTGGATTCTTCTAATGGTCAGCATAAGACTTCTATCTTGTCACTTAAAGCGTCTGACTCATAGTAGATTCCCACTTTCTTTGGGGCTGTTAGAAGGATGCTTCTAGCTTTTCACACATTTTCAGAGTAGAGATAACTAACATATTTTGAGGAAAATGCTCCTCCTCTCCCCTCTCCCCTTTCCTTTCCTCTCCCTTCCCCTCCCCTCCCCTTCCCTTCCCTCTCCTCTTCATAAAGCACCACATACATGTCAGTGTTATCATTACATAGCTGTGGTCAAACCACAACAATCATAGAATGTTACAGCTAGAAGAGACCATAGGTATAGCATCTAGTACAACGCCCTCATTTTATAGATGGGAAAACTGAAAGTCAGAGAGGTCAAGTGAGATCATACAAGATCACACAGCTAATAAGGTAAGACTTGAACCTAGGTCTTCTGAGCAAAAGGACATGGCTTATTCTATTGAATTGCCCTTTTTTCCCAAATAGAAATAAAAGCTCTGGCTTAGAGCCATTGAGCCTCTCAAGAAAAAAACTTGGGTTTCTACTACTTATAGTCAAGTCAGTAACCACTTAGTAAGTACTTAATTATGTGCAAAGCAAAGTGCTAAGCATTGGGAATATAAAGAACAGCAACTCCCTGCCCTCAGGGAGTTTGTATGGTAATGGAGGAGACAATATAAAAACAACTGTGCAAACAAGATATGTGCAGGATAAGCTGGAGATAAGCCAAAGGGGGAAGGCCCTAATGTTGTCCTTTGTCCTTCTTTCTCTAAGAGGACCAGGATGTCAGGAAGGTGATATCTTGACTTTCAAGTGAATTGAATTTAAGTGAGAAAAGGCTGTGCAAAGTCACAGACTCACTTTCTTCTCTGGAGCCATTTGGGTCCAAGGACAAGATGCAGATCAGAATAACTACAGATGTCCCTGGATGCATTGGGAGATTATGGTCTTTTTAAACTAAGGTCTTCAGGGTGGCTGGGTGGTGCAGTGAATAGAATACCGATCAGGTCAGGAGGACCTGAGTTCAAATCCAGCCTCAGACACAACACAAAAACTAGCCTTGTGACCTTGGGCAAGTCACTTAATCCCATTTGCCCTCCAAAAAGCAATAAATAAACAAACAAATAAATAAATAAATAAGCTAACTAAGGTCTTTCCTGGGTCTCAATTTGACTGAGGCAATGCTCACTCAATGATTGAGGCTAGGTAAGAAATGAGACAAAGAATAACTTCTTTCACCTAGTAAAAGGAAAAATAAGAGTCACTCTGGAAGGGAAAGACCCTTAGGGTTTCTGGTCCAAATAGAAACAATTTCTATTTACATTTACTCTGAGTCATTGTTGGTCAATCAGTGATTTAGAGTGATTTAGATTTAAGGCAGGGTCCTTAAGAAATCTAGTCCTTAAGCCCCTAGATAACTTTCTAGACTTCAGCAATCAAAATTTGCATGCCTTTGGGCAGAACACCCACAGATAAGGGCATGATAGCCCATGTGGACAAAGGAAGAGAAAGGAGGAAAAGAAAGGAAAGGATCCAGGGCCCTCTCCAGTCATCCTGATCTATATCTTGTCACTGGACTCAGATGGCTCATGAGGTTGGTGATTTTGTACAGCCCTCCTTCACTTAGATCTAAATCACTTGCAAGTCATAGCATCACCTTCCTGATATCATGATCCTCTTCCAGAATGAAGGACAAACAACAACCTGTTAATAGCACAAACTACCCCCACTGGAGAACCAACTGACCAGTTCCAGTTGAGCAATTCAGCTACTTCCTTTGTTTTCTTTTTCCCTCTCCTCTCCCCTCCTTTCCCCTCCTCTCCACTCCCCCTCTCCTCTCATCCCCTCTCCTCCCCTCTCCCCTTTCCTTTCCCCTCCCCTCCCCTCTCTTCTCCTCTCCTCTCCTCCCCTCCTCTGTCCTCCCCTCCCCCCTCTCCTCTCCTCCTCTCTCATCCCCTGTACCTCATCAAT
>NW_027187313.1:8450826-8479382 GCF_028583685.1 Petaurus breviceps papuanus | reverse complement strand
CCTGTCCTCCCCTCCCCCCTCTCCTCTCCTCCTCTCTCATCCCCTTTCCTCCCCTCTCCTCCCTTCCCCTCTCTCCTCTCCTCTCCTCTCCTCTCCTCTCCTCTCCTCTCCTCTCCTCTTCTTTCTCCTTTCTCCTTTCCTCTCCCTTTCTCTTTCTCCTTTCCTTTTCCCTTCCCTTTTCTTTCCCTCTCCTTTATTGATGAGGTACAGGCTCTGGGAACTCCCTTGAACTCTCATTGAAATGAAGAGGCATTTGCCTGAGGTCATAAACCTTTCATTGTGGCTGGGTCCAAATCTCTCTTACTAGCCTAGCCTTCCTTTCTTTGTCCAGCAAATTCCCACCCTTGATCCTCCAAAGCCCACCATTGTATGTAAACTCCAGGTAGCCTCCAACAACTTCCCACCCTTAATCTCCCATTGCTGGAGTCTGACCTCATTGACTCCTCTTGAAGACCCTCCCCAAACTCATTACTGGAGTCTGACTTCATTGACTCCTCCTGAAGACTCCTCCTGAAGACCCTCCCCAAGTTCCTCCCCTAGACCACCCCTAGATTCCTCCCACAACCTTTCTGTATATAAGACCCCATCTTGTCTCCATGTGTGAAAGTGCTGTAGAATGACCTAGCACAGACTTGCTCTGTGTCAGATGGTTCTGGGCCGGCTTGCCCAATGCAAGTGTCACAGATACTGAGGCTCCTTAAGAGTCTACCCGTTATGGTGAATTTTTAATAAACTTTGCTTTTCTTTGGCTGAGAGAAGGCTTGAGTTGAATTCATTTGGCAGGATCCGATGTGTTGATATTTTGGGGTCTCAAGCACGCTTAGCCCATACCTCAACATTTTATGATGACCCTCTTCATTTCCCTTCCCTTCCCTTCCCTCCCCTCCCCTTCCTTTCCCTTCCCTTTCTTTTTCTTTCCCTTTCCCTTTCACCTTTCCCTTTCGATTTTCTTTCCTTTCTTTTCCTTTCCTCTCCCTCTATCCACCAGCATTAAATGGAACCACCAAAGACTTCTTGTATACCATCAGATTTTTTATGGGACTTGAACCAGTGGAGTCAGGAAATAGAGAATAAGGTAAGAGAGAATTTCAAGAATGGATAATAGTCAATGAGAATGCCAAGAATCTGGAGATGAACTATCTTCTTTGAGGAACAGCAAAGAAATCAATGTCACTGGATTGCCAACTATATGGTGAGGAGATGGGAGAAGTGGAGGAATTGACGTATAAGAAAACTGGAAAGGTAGGAAGGTTAAGGTTGTGAAGGGCTCTGAATGTCAAATAGGATTTTATATTTGATACTAGATGTGATAGGGATCCACTGGGGGATTTATTGTTTGGGGTTGGGGGAGTAACAAGGTAAAATGTGTGCTTTAGGGAGAACAATTTAATAACTGAGCAGACTAGTATCAGGAGAGAAGAGGCCAGGAGAACAACCAGAAGGCTATTCCAATAGTCAAGGTTTGAGGTTAATGAGGTTCTGCACTAGAAGAGTGATAGCATCAGAGAAGGATGGTAACACCCTTGACAGTAATAGGGAAAATAGAAGAGATATGGGACAAGTTTTATTTCAGACATGATGAGCTTAAGATGTCTGAGATATCCAGTTTGAGACCTCCAGTGAGCATCTCCAATATGACTATGTGGATGGGAGAACTTAATCTTTCTGTCAATTTCTTAATTCACCCATATTTCTCTGACCCTATATGTGGCAGGAGCAGTACAGCATATTGAAACAAGCAATGATCTATGTCACAAGACCTTGGCTGTGCCACCACCTAACCCATATATAAAATGAGGCTGAAGCAGATGATCTCCCAGGCCCTTTCCATGTCTTAAATTCTTTAATTTCATAGCAATAACTGACATTTATGGAATCATAAATTTAAATTCAAATCCCCTCATTTTCTAGGGAGGTTGTAACTTGCCCAATGACACATAGGTAGAAGTTGGCAGGACTGGGCTTTAGATCCAGGTCCTCTGACACTAGAACCAATACTCTTTCTTCCTCCCCTACCATGGTATAGTGGTTTAAGATCTGTAAATCATTTTACAGCCATAATCTCATTTGAATCTCATAATGATCCAGTATGGCAGGTATGGTATTATGATCTTCATTTAGCAGATGAGGAAAACCAAAGCTTAGAAAAGCAGAGTGAAAGCTCATGTTCAAGGTAGAATTTAAAGCTAGGTATTCCTGACTGTCATACTTGGAATGCTCTCCTGCCTCATCTCTGGTTTCCCTCATTTCAGATTTCAGATAGTCTCACCTTCTTTCTCAGTCCTCCTTAATCCTAGTGCCTTCCCTCTGAGATTAGGCCAGTGTATCCTGTCTTTATCTTCTTCATACACAGGTGTTTGCATGTTGTCACCCCCATTAATCTCTGACTTCCTTGAGATCAGGGACTATTTTTTGCCTTTTTTGTATCTCTGTTGCTTAACACAGTGTCAGGTACATATTAAATACCAAACAAATTCATTTTCGCTTGACTTAACATCATGTTGAACACATTTTCCACTAATATAACACTGCCTGTCAAAGCACAATCTATGATATTACGAATGAGCAAACACGGTATTGCTACCACTGAATGACAAACAAGAAGGAACCTCCAGTTATGAAACACGATTATACAAAAAAGTGAGGAACAGGGGAGAAGTCAAAGAGATCTGATCTTTAGAGGAGGATAAATCTCAAAATGTTATTTAGCATGTTTCTCTATTATGTCTACTCATATATTATTTTCATTTTAGTTTTCCTTAGTAAATCACTTTATTTTTATTTTATTTTTAATTTACAGAATAAAGCAAGCACTTACCTTTCCTTTCCCTTTTTTATTATACATAGTATAATAAAATAGATGATTACACATGAAATTGCAAATCTATTATGTACAACTTCTACTCCTTTTTAATATATATAAAGTTATCATGTAAATTTCTTTTTTTCTTTTCTCCCCCCAAGAGAATTGATAAGGGTCTCATACACACACACACACACACACACACACACATACACACATGTGCCTGTATTTGTGTCTAATAGTAAATAATTTTAATACAAAGGGTTGACACCAATATTCTTTTTTTTTTTTTAAGCAATTGGGGTTAAGTAACTTTCTCAGGGTTACATGGCCAGTTATTTCTGGGTGTGGTGCTGAGTATCTGAGCCCAGAATTGATCCAGCTCATTCCAACACTGGAGCTGGTGCTCTTACTTGCAGTGCTACCTGGCCGCCCCGACACTAATATTCTTAACAATGATTTTTAATGATACATTTTGTTTTAAAACAACTAACACATTCCCACAAATACACTAAAACACCCTGTTATATTCCCTAAAAATAGTTCTCCAAAACTGCCTAAAAACATGATTAAACCCAATGTCTACTTTTGCTGTCTGCTGATGGAAAGGAAGGATAGGTGTTAAAGCACATTCTTAACTAGGAAGAAAAATTCCAAGGAATCAGAGTTGTCCAAAAGCGGAATAGACTGCTTTTCAAGGTAAATAATAAGCTATCTATTACTAGAGACATTAAAATGGAATCTTGTGTAATGGGTCTTGAGTGCATAGGTGGAGGCATTCATAAAGGGAAAGCCAGGGACCTGCTTCTGGGAGGAATGACAAATGCATGGACATTCTTCATTGATCTGCCATATGGTTGGGAATGGTCTTTTTCCATTTACTGTGTAGCCAAAACTGGCTATGTCTTTAATATGACCAAACTGGGATAGATTCCCTCTAGTCCAGAGGGTGAAGGTCTCATTCACCAACATGGACACCATGCAGTGATTAGAGAAAGGCTTGAGGGTATCTTTCCCTCCCCTTAGCTTCTGTGATGCTGAGAATTCATTTGTTCTTTTTAGTTCTAGGTACAAGGAATGGAGTCCCAAACCTAGAAGCTCAAAACATGGGGATCTTGGAGCAAGAATAGAACCCCTGAAAAGTCAGAACAGGTAAAACTAGCCCTGGGTGGGGGTGAGATGGTTGGATGTAGAACTTGGTGGAATTGATGCTACTTAAGAAGTGAGCAAAACTCTAAACCTAATTTTCCTCCTTTCCTCAGAGAGAGGATATAGGAAGGATCATGCTTCCAGCTATGAAAAATATTTATATGTTTGATTTTGCTATGCTTTTGAAGTTAACATTGATTTTTAAGGGCTACTTGGACAGTTGAATAGTTAAATGGACCTGGGGTACTTGGATCCCCTAATATTGAGGGAACACAATTGATGGAGACTTAGGCCACTGGCATAGATGAGACAATTCCCCTTAAGAGTGCTGGAGAATAGTGGGAAATAGATGAAATGTAACACACCTGGTCCTTGGGCAATGGGGCTCAGAATGGTCACTTTTATATTTAGTAACCACTAATCAATTACTGTAGAGATTCTAGTTCAAGATGGGTTAGATCTGATGACCTCTGAAGTCCCTTCCAATGCAGACATTCCATAACTCTGTGATATTATGATTTGTGGGTAACATGGGAAGAGAAACACTGCATTCTATTAAAGTCAACTGAGTCAATAGACCTGAGATGATGCATATTGTTAAGTAACGATTTTGCTTATTGACCTTCCATATGTCTCACAATAGATAGAATGAGCCTTGAAGCCCGGAAGACCCACATTTGAGTCCTTCCTTTGATAAATACTGTCTTTAGTAGTGTCATACTCAAATAGAATTGGGTCTACATGTGGTCTCCTGGCTTTGAATTCAGCATCTCTGATCTACATGACTGTATGTAAATCACTTAACCTCTCAGTGCTACAGGAAACCCTCTTACTATAAATTATAGAGAAGGTACCAGCTTTCACTGGTGGGGGTTGGGGAGAAATATTGATTAAGCACTTACTATGTGCTGAGATCAGTGCTAAGCACTTTACAGGTATTATTTCATTTGATCCTCACAATAACCCTGAGAGGTAGATGCTATTATGATCCCATTTTACCACTGAGGAACCTACAAGTTAAGTGACTTGTTCAGAATCACACAGGTAGGAAGTGTCTGAGGCTGGATTTGAACTGAAGTCTTATCCTACTCTATTCACTGTACCACCTAGCTGCACCTAGAAGGGATTTCCTTACCCATGAACCCTAAAAGGTCCAGTCCTCATCCTTATTCAGAGTTACAAAATAAAAGTAGTGATAGTGGATAGACTGTTGGCCCTATTGTCAGGAATATCTGGGGTCAAATCTGGCCTCTCATACTCATTAGTTATCTGACCAGGGGCAAATGTTCTTGCTTCTCTGAGTCTCAACCAACTCTTAAGATTTAGATGTGAAGTTATAGATTGGTTGTGACCTGCACTGATAAGAGAGAATTCCCCAGTTAGTCAACTTACTTAACATATGTTCTACATATTAGCATTTTACTTATAAATGAATTTTCTCAGTACGGAAAAGAAACCAAATGTTACAAGTTGATCTGTGAGTGGAATAAGAAAATAAATGCAGATCTTTGAGGAGGGAGAAAAATGTTTGCTGGCTTAACTGGATGCAATTTCATTTCCTTGAAAAATTTAAAGTTTTTTTCAGTCCTTTCAAATTACTGCCATGTCCAAAAGCTAATCTAATGGTGAATTCTGATAAAAAGTTTTGAATGTTGTGGCAAACCAGCTAATAAAAGCCCAGTGTTTATCCCTTTCTCCTCTTGGGTCGTATTCAGTTTCCACTGAAGTCAACAGGAGTTAGAGGCAGGGAAAAAAACTGGTGAGATTGAAATCTCAGGGGAATTTACCAAAGAGTTTTAAAAACCTCTTTAAAGCCACTGAATAAACATTAATCTAGTAGGTTAGGTGGGGGGGCGGGACAGAGTCAGTGAAGAATTTAATAAGAAGGCTTAGAATTTAGACTCAGGGAGTTTTCAGTCTAAGCTCATAGTACTATAGATCTTGAGTTAGAAGGGACCCCATGACGAGGTACAGGCTCTGGGAACCCCTTTGAGTTTTCCTTGAATCTTCCCACATTAGGCATTTGCCTGAGGCCATAAGCCTTTCATTATAGCTCGGCCCAAATCTGTTACTAGCCAAGCCTTTCCATCATTCAGCTACTCCCAAAATATCTATACCCAAATCTGTTAGCCTTAAACTAGCCTAGCCCTCCATTGCCTGTCATCTTCAGGTAGTCTCTAGCTATTTCCTACCCTTAATCTCTCATTACTGGAGTCTGACCTCATTTGACTCCTCTTGAAGACCCTCCCCAAGCTCCTCCTCTAGACCACTCCTAAATCCTCCCACAATTTTTCTGTATATAAGCTCCATCTTGCCTCCATAAGGGAGCCCAGAATTGTCTAGCCCAGATTCACTCGATGTCAGATTATTCTGGATTGCTTGTCTAATATAAACCTCACAGATACTTAGGCTCCTTAAGAGTCTACCCATTATGGTGAGCTTTTTTTTTTTTGGAAGGGGGAAAGCAGGGCAATTGGAGTTAAGTGACTTGCCCAAGGTCACAGGCTAGTATTTTTTGTGTTAAGTGTCTGAGGCCAGATTTGAACTCAGGTCCTCCTGACTCCAGGGCCGGTGCTCTATTCACTGTGCCACCTAGCCGCCCCCATTGTGGCGAACTTTTAATAAACTTTGCTTCTCTTTGGCAGAGATAAGACTTGAGTAGAATTCATTCAGCAGCATGTTGATATTTTGGGGTCTCAAGTTCCCCTAATCTAAACCCTAAACCTCAACACTATCACTGAAAAAACATCAAGTAAATTGTTGATCTGCTATCCTCTTCCCATTCACTGTAGGGCATAATGGAGCGAGACAGAAGATCCCCGAGATTAAAATTGGAAGTGGATTTTGTAACCTTGGGACTGCCGAGGTCACATACCCAAATCACACAGTCAATTGGCATGAACAGTATGCCGGTTTTTAAAGAGATTACAATAGTCAGGTTACATAAACTGAAATTACAATCAGTGATTGGTCAGTGTATATTTGAATTTTTCTGCTTTCTCCTGGGCTGAGGTACAGGGAACCCAGAATGGGTAGAGATGAGGAACACCCTGTATGGGGGTGGGGTGGGGGGCAGGGGTTTTACCCTAGGCTGAAACCCCGACCCATGGATCAATTAGGAGAGGGAAGGGTAAAGTTATGCTAAAATGACTGCTTACAGATCAATGGAAGGGAAGGTGGAGCTGTTGCCTACATATCAATTAAAGGAATGGAAGGTGGGGTTGTACTCAACATTCACCAGTATTGTAGTCAAGGAAGCCAATCCATGAACTGCATTTTCTACTCATCCACTGGCTGTGTGGATATGAATCATTTTGAGATATAG
The DNA here is from genome assembly GCF_028583685.1 of Petaurus breviceps papuanus. Lineage (NCBI taxonomy): Eukaryota > Metazoa > Chordata > Mammalia > Diprotodontia > Petauridae > Petaurus > Petaurus breviceps. Next base: position 8,472,105 of record NW_027187313.1, on the reverse strand, counting down.
TCCTGAAATCCTTATAATATAGATAAGGAATCATATATTTTCCTTCATATTTTTAGGTCAGCAATAAACTCTTTACTTTCATGTCAGGGAATCTGTGGAATAAGTCATACATGGAAGAGTTCCTATTTTTACAAGGCACTTTCTTGCAAAAGGAAAGAACAGGCAAAGGGAGGAAAAAGAATGATGCAAAATGTGCAAGGGAAGAAAAGGAAAGGAATCAAGAGCCTGGAGGGTATACTTACTGTAATAAGTTCATACTTGTAATCTGTTTCACAAGAAACTATTTTTAGAAGCTCGGGTTTTCTCAGTTCAAAGGAACACAACAAGGGTTGGATGATTTCATCATGTCATTGAGCTGCCTAAAGCCATTGGAGGATATCATCATCTCTTTTAAAGTAGGCAGGGACAACCTTTCAAGAGCCTCACCTCAGGTACTGGTGCCTTCATCTTTTGGCATGTGGGCAGTCCAGAGGTGGAACAACAATGGAGTCAGCTCTTAACTGGGAAGAGAGTGGTTGAGCTGATTCTACTGAATAGAAGGGTGGTAACGATGCCATTTTCATTAATTGGAGAAGGGAAGAATGGAAATATGATCATCAACTGACTCTCCTGGTAGAGTTACAATGGTGGACAGAAACTTTTGGTGACAGAGCATTTGTGGATATTGAAAATCAGCCAATACACTCTTGGGTTAAGAGAGCCCTTTGTATTTAAATGGTTTAGGAAATGGACTGTCCAAAGAGGTAATATCAAACTCAAATAGAAATGGGGGCCACTAAACTTTATGTACTTAAGAATCTCTAAAGGCTACATATTGACCTAGAAAACCACATATTAAAATTATCTATGTTCTGCTGTATTTTTATTTTGTATATTTTATTTTATTTATTATATGTATTTATTTCATTAAAAATTTCCCAAATACATTTAAATCTGACTCCTAGACTGCTGCCTCGGATCTAAAGACAGGAAATTGGATCAAGTCATTTTCTTTCTTCTCTAGGATTCAATTTCACTTTGTTCTGCCAACTTGCATTGTAGATAGCATATTGAGCGATACTTTTGTTTTTCTTCAATCCTCTAGACTCTAAAATGAACATTAGCAATTATTGTAGTCACTGAATGAATCAATTCATTAACAAGTTAGGTTGCATAAGCTGAAGTTTAAAGACGCCCTTGGTGGGAGAAACTTTGCCTTCTTCAATTACAAAATATCATAGCTTCATATTGGTGGCTTCTTTAAGACAAATGTGTGCCTGGGATACAGATGAGAGAAGAAAGAGCCGAATGCGTGTTATGCATGGCTGAGTGGGACACAAACAGGGAAAGGATGCTGCCATCAGCCTGGGACTTGGCTGAGACATGATTCGAAGCCCTCTTGGGACAGTCATGCTTCCCCCTAGGAAAGGGATATGGGGAGCCATGAGAAAATTGAGGGAGTGAACCATCAGGGGGGGAAATGAATAAATAAATAAAATGCATTTTGCTTCATTGTTCCTGATACATATATAGTTGCTGTCTCTCCTAATAGTTTCATGTCCTGGGCAGTGCTCATTATTTTATTCATACTAAATCTTTTCTCACCATCTCTACCCTCTTTTAAGTCCCTCCACGTTTTATTCTACACTATGCCCTGACTCTGTCCCTCTGGAAGCTACTTCTTCCAGCTTCAAAACTTGTTACATACATATGTGAATATGTACATGCATATGTACACATGCATGTATGCATAATACTTTTTGTGAGGGATTTTAATAAAGCTGTTAAACCTAGAAAGCACCTTAGAGATAATCTATTCTAGAGATACTAAATTAGGGGTCCTAGGCCCCTAATGGATGTATGGACAGATTTTAGGGGATCCATGAACTTGGATGGAAATTTCCATCTTTATTTTAACTAACTTCTAACTGACATTTGGGCTAGATTACTCAGAGGATAGAGTGCCAGGCCTGAAGTCAGGACAATTCCTCTTCCTGAGTTCAAATCAGGCCTCAGACACTTTCTAGCTGTGCTACCCTGGACCTGTCACTTAACCCTGTTTGCCTCATTTTTCTCATGTGTAAAATGATCTGCAGAAGAAAATAGCAAACCACTCCAGTATCTTTGTCAAGAAAACCCCAAATGGGGTCACAAAGAGTCACACATGACTGAAAAATGACTGAACCATAACAACTGAAATTTAGTGTTTCATTCACTTGCTTAACAATGATTCTGTGTCACCAAAAGGGTCCATGAATAAAAAGTTAAGAACTGCTGATCTAATAAAAATCCTCTGTTAGTTAAATGATTAAGTGATTTGCCCAAAACTGTACAGCTAGTGAATGACAAAATTGAAACTTATGCCCAGCTCCTGACAGGACTAGAACTAAATGCAGATGATAAGAAGACAAAATTTTACAATTCCCATTTTGCTTCTCTTTCTGCTGTCAAGGACAATGACATCATCCAGAAAAGACATTGTTAATAGGGAACATGTAGAAAAAGAAACCATGGCCAGCATGGGTCCTTCAGGAATAGGTCATGCTAAGCTAACTTCATTTCCTTTTGTGATTGGAGAACTAGATTAGTAGGGCCAAAGAATTGTTTAGTTTATCTAGAGCATTTGAAAAATTCTAATGTTGTTGTTGTGGACAAAATAGAGAAATATGACATAGACAACAGTGTAATTCAGGATCTATAAAGACCTAGGAAGACAAAGAAAAGGGGAGCTCAATTTAATATTAAATTTAATGAGGACAACTATTATCTTTCATTTAATTTTGAAAAAATCTACTTCAGGATCATAAGATAGCAATAGCTGTGAAAAATAATCAAGGGTTTTGGGGTGTCTAAAGTCCAACATGGCTCAGCAGTATGATAAGTGGCCCCAAATTATAGGGTTTTTTAAAAAAAACAACTAATATACGTTTAAGTTGCATTAAGAGAAGCATAGCAAGCAAGACTTAGAGTTCATAGACCTGTTTCATTCTGTTCTGGTACAACCACTTCTAGAACATGGTACTTATTTCTTTGTAAACTTCAGAAAGGTCATTGATAAGCCTGAATGTCTAGAGGTGGTTCACTGGAATGGGGAAAGACCTGAAGATCATTCTAGATAATGACTAGTGGAAATGAAGTAGAGGTTTTTAGCCCAGAGAGAAACAACTTGGAAGGGTCATGACAATTGTCTCCAAGTAAAGATGGATAAATTTGTTCACTTACCCAAAGAAGGCAGATTTAAAAGCAATAGACAAGATATGCAGAGGAGCAAAATATTGACTCAATCAATTAGAGCTTTTTAGGGAAGGCTACTTCTTCCCTTGTCCTCTTAGAGAAAAAAAAACTTATAGAGAGTCAGTCCATCAAAAAACATTTACTAAGTATCTACCATGCTGCAGGCACCATGTGATGCATTGGGGTTAGAAAGAAAGATAAGAGAAGGAGCTCTCTCAGGGAGCTTGTAGTCTAAGGGGGAAACAATATGTAACCAACTGTACAAATAAGCTACAAAAAATGATCAATTAGAGATAACAGAGAAAGGACTAGAATTAAGAAGAATCAGAAAAAGTCTCTTGGGGCAGCCAGGTAGCACAGTGAGTAAGAGCACCAGCCCCAGTGTTGGGATGATCTGTGGGATCGAATCCGGGCTCAGATACTTAGCACCACACCCAGGAATAACTGGCCATGTAACCTTGAGCAAGTTACTTAACCCCAATTGCTTAAAAAAAAAAAGTCTCTATAGGACTTGAGATTTTAGCTGGGACTGGAAGGAAGCTACAGAAGAAATCTATAGAAACTAGGAGACAAAGAAAAGAAGGGAGAGAATTCCAGGCATGGGGGATAGCCAGTAGAAAAGTATAGGGTCTGGAGATAGAGTGTTTTGTGAGAGAAATAGCCAGGAGACCAGTTGACTGTGCTGGACTGCAGAATTGAGAAGGGTAAATATGGTGTAAGATATTTGGAAAGGTGGGTGGTGGGGCAGATTATGAAGGGCTTTAAAAACCAAACAAAGGATTTTATATTTGATCCAGGAGGTGAGTCACTGTATTCTACTGAGTTGGATGTTGTCTGGTATTCTCGAAGAGGACCAAAATGACATCACTGTGTTGGGGTCAAGGTACAGTGAATTTGACTGTGGCTGGTCAGACAAAAACAAGCTCAGAAGGTTCTACCATAGGTCAGGCACAAATAATCCTTATGAATATTTGGAATATAGATGTCTCTAAGTTTCTGCATTTCACCTTTCTTTTGAGCTGCTGCAATTCTGCTTCGCTCATAGAGAACAGCACCTTCTTTGATGTGGCTCCCATGTCTCACAATTCATTCCAAAGTTGTTCAAAGAGACCTTGAGAGTATCCTTGTATCGCTTCTGCGGACCTCCATGTGAGCACTTGCCTTGTATAGGTTCTCTGTAAAATAGTCTTTTGATGAAAACGTACATTTGGTATTTGGGTTACGCAGCCGGCCCAATGGAGTTTCATTCTCTGTAGTAGAGTTTCAATGCTTGGCAGGTCAAAAATATTTATAGCAGCTCTTTTTTTGTGGTGGCAAAGAACTGGAAATTAAAGGGATGCCCATCAATTGGGGAATGGCTAAACAAGTTATGGTATATGAATGTAATGGAATACTATTGTCTTATAAGAAACAAGGAGCAGATGGACTTCATGTTTACCTGGAGAGGCTTATATGAACTGATGCTAAGTGAGACGAGCAGAACCAGGAGAAATTTGTATACAATTACAGACACAACGTATGTGTGATGACCAGCTTTGATAGACCAGACTCTTCTCAGCAATGCAGTGTTATAAGTCAGCTCTAAAAGACGGAGAGAGATGTCTACATTCAGAGAAAGAACTAGAAAGAACAGAGTTTGAAGGCAGATTGAAGCAAACTACCTGCTCTTTCTTTTTCTTGTTTGCAATGCAAAATATCATTAGTAAGTATGAATGTATCAAATTACATAATATCTAAGTCCATGAAATGAACTAGCCAAATATCAAAAAAGTTGACAGAGGGGAATAGAAGGAGATACTTTTCAGTTTTTGGTTAGGGAGAAAATTTATAACTAAGCAAAGGATAGCTATAGTCACAAAATACAAAATGGACAATTTCAATGATATAAAATGTAAAGCTTTTGAATAAATGAAATCAATGCAGCTAAACAAAGAGAGAACTTCTCCAAAGGAGACAAAAATGTTTGTATCAAGTATCTTTAATAAAGTTCTTAAGGGGCGGCCAGGTAGCACAGCAAGTAAGAGCACTGGCTCCAGTGTTGAGAAGACCTGGAGATCGAATCCTGGGCTCGGACACTTAGCACCCACCCAGAAACACCTGGCCGTGTAACCTTGAGCAAGTTTTTTACTTAACCCCAATTGCTTAGGGGTAGCCAGGTGGCTCAGCGAGTAAGAGCACCGGCTCCAGTGTTGGGACGACCTGGAGATCGAATCCCAGGCTCAGACACTCAGCACCACACCCAGAAATAACTGGCCCTGTAACCTTGAGCAAGTTACTTAACCCCGATTGCTTAAAAAAAAAAAATAAAGTTCTTACATGTAAAGTATATAAGAACCAACACAAATACAGGAGACTAAAAGTCAATTCCAAATAGACAAGTAGTCAACAGTAATGAAAAGTTTGCAAAATAAAAAAATATGAATTATCAGTACTCCAATGAAAAATGTTCCAAATAACTTTTTTTCTTGAAATAATAGTATTATTACTGGATACAGTGTTGTTGTGGTTCTGCTCATTTCATTATTTTTTTTCTTTATTAATTTGTTTGTTTACTTTGAGTTTACAAGATTCAGTTCCAGTGTTCTCTGAGTTTCAAATTTTCTCCCCTCCCTCCCCTTCCACCTTCCATGGCAGCATACCATCAGGTATAGGATCTACAGATACTTTCACATTAGACATTGTTCGGGTTATAAAGAAGGATTTTATCTGATAGAATGAACAGTGGGAAAGAGGAAACCAAACCAAATAAAAAAAAGCAAGAGCCAGTAATTTGCTTCAATTTGCATTCAAACTTTGTTCTTTCTGGTTCTTTCTCTGAATGTAGATTCCATCTCTGTCCATCATGAGACTTTTGGAGTTGACTTATAGCCCTGCATTTCTGAATAGAGTCCAGTCCAAAGTTGGTCGTCCCACATACATTGTATGTGTAATTGGGTACAAATTTTTCCTAGTTCTGCTCTTCTCACTAAGCATCAGTTTGTATAAGCCTCTCCAGGTAGATAGGAAGTCCATCTGCTCTTCGTTTCTTGTGGTGCAATAGATAGTATTCAATTACATTCATATACCATAACTTGTTTAGCCATTCCCCAATTGATGGGCATCCCTTTAATTTCTAATTCTTTGCCACCACAAAAAGAGCTGCTATGAATATTTTTGTACATATGGGTCTTCCTCCCACTTCTGTGATCTCTTTGGGATACAATCCTAGAAGTGGTATTGCTGGGTCAAAGGTTACAAAATTATTTATAGCACTTTGTGCATAGTTCCAGATTGCTCTCCAGAATGGTCAGATCAGTTCAAAACTCCACCTGCAATGTCTAACTGTTCCAGTTTTTCCACATCCTCTCCAGCATTTATCATTTTCCTGTTTTGTCATCTCAGCAAATCTGAGCAGTGAGATGTGGTACCTTAGAGTTGTACTGATTTGCATTTCTCTAATCAATAGTGATTTAGAGCATTTTTTCATATGCTTATAAATATCTTTAATTTCTTCCTCTGAGAACTGTCTGTTCATATCCTTTGACCATTTATCAATTGGGGAATGACTTGTATTCTTATAGATTTGACTCAATTCTCTGTATATTTTAGAAATGAGGCCTTTATCAAAGACATTGGTTATAAAAATTCTGTCCCATTTTCCCACTTCCCTCTTAATCTTGGTTACATTGGCTTTGTTTGTACAGAAGCATTTCAATTTTCAACGGATAATCAAAGTTATCCATTTTGCATTTTATGGTTCTCTCTAATTCTTGTTTAGTGATGAAATCTTCCCCTCTCCATAAATCTGACAGGTAAGCTACTCCTTGTTTTCCCAGATTGCTTACAGTATCAGCCTTTATACTTAGATCACACACCCATTTAGACTTAATTTTGTTATATGTTGTTACATAATGGTCTATGCCCAGTTTCTGCCATACTATATTCCAGGGATGGATGAGGGATTTTTTTTTTTGTTTTCCCAGAAGTTTTTGTCAAATAGTGAGTTCTAATCCCCAAAAACTGGGGTCTTTGGGTTTATCAAAGAGTATATTATTATAGTCATTGACTGCTGAGCCTCATGTACCCAATATATTCCATTGATCCACTGCTCTATTCCTCAGCCAGTACCAAATAGTTTTAATGACAGATTAAAGTCTGGTATAGCTAGGCCACCTTCCCTAGCATATCTTTTCCTTGATATTCTGGACCTTTTTTTCTTTCAAATTAATTTTGTTACTATTTTTTCTAGCTCTATAAATAATTTTTTGGTAAGTTGATTGGTATGGCATTAAATATGTAATTTAATTTAGGTAAAATTGTCATTTGTATTATATTAGCTCAATCCAGTCATGGGCAATTGATGTTTTTTCCACTTAGTTAGATCTGACTTTATTTGTGTGAAAAGTTTTTTGTAGTTGTACTCACATAGGTCCTGGGTTTGTTTTGGCAGGTAGATTCCCAAATGTTTTATTATGTCTACAGTAACTTTAAATGGGATTTCTCTTTCTATCTCTTGCTGTTGGATTTCATTAGAAATATACAGGAATGCTGAGGATTTATGTGGGTTTATTTTATATCCTGCTACTTTACCAAATTTATTTATTATCTCAAGCAGTTTTTTACTTGATTTTTTAGGATTCTTTAAGTATATTATCATATCATCCACACAGAGTAATAATTTGGTCTCTTCTTTGCCTAGTTTGATTCATTTGATTTCTTTTTCTTCTATAATTGCTACTGATGACATTTCTAGTACCAGACTGAATAAGAGATGTGATAGTGGACACCCTTGTTTCACCCCTAATCTTATTGGCAATGCTTCTAGCTTATCCCCATTACATAGCTGATGGCTTTAAATTGATGTTATTTAATACTTTAAGGAAGGCTCCATTTATTTTTATACTATCTAGTGTTTTAAACAGGAATGGATATTGTACTTTGTCAAAAGACTTTTCTGCATCTATTGAGATAATCATGTGATTTCTTCTAGTTTTATTGTTGATATGTTCAATTATACTGATGATTTTCCTAATATCATACCATCCTTGCATTCCTAGAATAAATTTTACCTGATCAAAGTGTATTATTCTTGTGATAAATTGCTATAGTCTTTTTGCTAATATTTTATTTAAAATTTTTGCATCTATATTCATGAGGGAGATTGGTCTATAATTTTCTTTTTCCATTTTATTTCTTTCTAATTTAGGTATGAGTACCATATTTGTGTCATAAAAAGAATTTGGTAGGACTCCTTCTTCACTAATTTTCCCAAATAGTTTGTAGAGAGGAATCAATTGTTCTTTAAATGTTTGATAGAATTTGCTAGTAAATCCATCTGGCCCTGGAGATTTTTTCCTAGGGAGTTGACTGATGGCTTGTTCAATTTCTTTTCCTGAGATGGGGTTATTTAAGTAATTTACTTCCTCTTCAGTTAATCTGGGCAGCTTATATTTATGTAAATATTCATCCATTTCACTAAGATTGTCAAATTTATGTATATATATTTTGGCAAAATAATTCTTAATTATTGTTTTAATTTCTTCTTCATTGGAGGTAGATCCACCCTTTTCATTTTTGATACTCATAATTTGGTTTTCTTCTTTCTTTTTTTTTTTTATCACATTGGCTAAGGGTCTACCAATTTAGCTGTTTTTTTCATAGAACCAGCTCTTAGTTTTATTTATTAATTCAATAGTTTTCTTAATTTCAATTTTATTAATCTCTCCTTTGGTTTTCATTATTTCTTATTTAGTATTTAATTGTGGATTTTCAATTGGTTCTTTTTCTAGCTTTTTTAATTGCATGCCCAATTCATTGACTTCCCTTTTCTCCAATTTAGTCATGTATGCATTCAGGGATATAAAACTTCCCCTAAGACTGCCTTTGCTACATCCCACAAATATTGGTATGTTGTCTCATTATTGTCATTCTCTTGAATAAAGTTACTGATTGTTTCTATGATTTCATGTTTGACCCACTCATTCTTTAGGATTAAATTGTTTAGTTTCCAATCAGTTTTTAGTCTGTCTTTCCATGGCCCTTTATTGCATATGATTTTTATTGCATCATGACCTGAGAATGATGCATTTAATATTTCTGCATTTCTGCACTGAATTGTGAGGTTTTTATGTCCTAGTACATGGTTGATTTTTGAGTATGTGTATGAGCCATGTACTGCTGAGAAGAAGGTATATTCCCTTTTATCCCCATTCAGTTTTCTCCACAGATCTATCATACCTATCCTCTCTAAAATATTATTCATCTCCTTAACTTCTTTCTTGTTTATTTATTTATTTGAGCACCTGGTTGCTCAAGGTTACATGGCCAGTTATTTCGTATCAGAGCCCGGATTCGATCCTAGGTCATCCCAACTCTGGGGCTGGTGCTCTTACTCATTGTGCCACCTGGCCACCCCTAAGCAATTAGGGTTAAATAACTTGCTCAAGGTTACACAGCCAGGTGTTTCTGGGTGGCTGCTAAGTGTCTGAGCCTGGATTTGATCCCAGGTCATCCTGACTCTGGGCCTAGTGCTCTTACTCGCTGTGCTACCTGGCTGTACCTTTTCTTGTTTATTTTGAAGTTGGATTAATAAAGTTCAGAGAGGGGAAGATTAAGGTCCCCTACTAGTATAGTTTTACTTTCTATTTCTTCCTCTAATTCCCTTACCTTTTCCTCTAGGAATTTGGATGCTATACCACTTGGTGCATATATGTTAAGTAATTATATTGCTTCATTCTCGATGGTGCCTTTTAGCAGGATAGTTTCCTTCCTTATCTCTTTTAATTAGATCAATTTTTGCTTTTGCTTTATGAGATAAGGATTGCTACCCCTGCTTTTTTTTACTTTAGCTGAGGCATGATATATTTTACTCCAGCCTTTCACCTTTACCCTGTGCATATCCCTCTGTTTCAGATGTGTTTCTTCTAAATAGCATATTACGGTTTTTAATCCATTCTGCTTTCTGCCTCGGTTTTATGAGAGAGTTCATCCCATTCACTTTCACAGTTATGATTACTATCTGTCTCCTTCCCTCCATCCTATTCCCTCCCCTTTTAATGCTTACAGTTATATTTTTATCTGTTTCTTTCTCTCCCCTGTTAATGCTTATATTTTTCTCCCCTTATCCTTTCCCCTCCTTAATAGTTTTCCTCTTGACCACTGCCTCCTTCAGTATTCCCTTATCAGTCTCCCTCCCTTTTCCTCCCCTTCCCCCTTACTTTTTCCCTTCCTTCCACCCCCCCCCCCTTCATCACCCTTTCCCCCTCCTAGTACCTGTAGGATATTTTTATGCTTAATGAAGTATGTTATTTCTTCTTCACATCAAGAGTGACAGGAACAAATATCATGTGAAGCTCCTCTCCCTCCCCTCTTTCCCTCTAATATGATATATTTTGCGTCTCTTCTCCATAGAGTCCTATGCTTAACTGGTTGTGTCATTCCCTCCTTGCACCAGAACCAATGAGGGAAAAGCTCATATAATACTCATCTCCCTCCCTTCTTTCCCTCTGGTATATTGTTTTCATGCCTCTTTGTGTGGCATAATTTACCCTTTTCCACTTCATTCTTTCCTCTTCTATTGCAGTCCTTTTTCAGCCCTTGATAAGGTTTTTTTTAATCATCATTTTGTGTACTTTATACTCATACCCTCTACTTGTCTATAAACAGTTTGCTCTTAATAAATAACAGGGTGTGTGTATGTGTGTTTTTCTTGTTTACCTTTCTATGTCTCTCTTGCATTTCTTAATTGGAAGTTGAATTTTCCATTGAGCTCTGGTATTTTCATCAAGAAGGTCTGGAAATCTGTTATATCATTGAATGACCATCTCCTTGCCTGGAAGAATATGTTCAGTTTTGCTGTATAGGTGATCCTAGGTTGTAACCTGAGTTCTTTTGCCTTTTGAAAAATTGTATTCCACTGCCTCTGATCTTTCAGTGTAGAGGCTGCCAAATCCTGTGCAGTCCTCACTGTGATTCCACAATATTTGAATTGTTCTTTCTGACTGCTTGAAGTATTTTCTCTTTTACCTGGTAGTTCTTGAGTTTGGCCACAACATTTTGCTGACTTTTCAATTTGAGATCTCTTTCAGGAGGTGACCACTGGTTTCTCTAGATTTCTATTTTACCCTCTGGTTCTAGTATCTCAGGGAAGTTTTCCTTGATGAGCTCTTGGAAAATGTTGTCCAGGCTCATTTTTTCATCATGATTTTCCAGTAAGCCTATGATTCTCAGATTATCTCTCCTGGATCTGTTTTCCAGGTCAGTTATTTTTCCATTGAGATATTTTACCTCTTTTTCTAATTTTTCATTCTTTTTTTTTTAAAGCAATTGAGGTTAAGTAACTTGCCCAAGGTTACATAGCCTGTTTTTTTTATGTGTGTGTGGGTGTTAAGTATCTGAGGCTGGAACCAATCCCGGGTCCTCCTGACTCTGGTGCCAGCCCTCTTACTCACTGTGCCACCTAGCCGCCCCTTAATTTTTCATTTTTGATGTTTTCTTTGACTAATTCTTGGTTGTTCATAGAGTTATTAGCTTCAATTTGGTTGACTCTAGTTCTTAGTGAGTTATTTTCCTTGGTTAATTTTTGGAGTTCCTTTTCCATATCACAATTTTTCTTTTTAAGGAGCAGTTTTCTTCATTGTAATGTTTTTCTAATTTTTCAATTTTGATTTTAAAAGAATTATTTGTTTTATCTTCTATCTTTCTCATTTGGTTTTCAAAGTTCTTTTTGAGATCATCTAAGAATGCTTCCTGTGCTTGAGACCAGTTCCCTGTTGAGCCTTCATCTGTGGGTGTGGAATCAACACTGTCTCCCTCTGAATTTTGTTTCTCCCTCTCATGATAGTAGGACTCCAGAGTCTTTGTCTTTGCAGTCTGCTTTCTAACCATTTTGAGGCAGGGCCCTAGCCATGCCCTTCCTCTAGGGTTCCCAAGCCTTTACTGTTTAAGGTTTTGCCCTGGGGTAATAATTACTACGTTTTCAGGGTAAGAGGGGAGGATTGGAGCAGCTGGGTTCACTCTGCCATCCTGGTCCCTGGAGGTCCAGTTAGGGGCTTTTTAAATTTCTGGGCTGTGGATTGGGAGACCCAGGAGTAGTTGCTGCCCCTGCCAGAAGCCCTGGTTTTGATTCTTACCCTGCTCCATCCAGTCCCAGTCCTGTGGTGATAGGCCTGGCAATGACCCTTGTGGTTGGTGGGTCAACTTGCCCCCACATTGATCAGGCCTCATCTGGGCCCTAGTCTGCACGGCATCCTGGCCTTAGTCTGCTTGGCATCAGTGTCTCAGCCTTGGTCTGTGTCCCGACCTCCCAAATAACTTTTAATAAGAGAAATAAAAATTAAAACAACTCTGAGAACCCCTAGCTTTTTTCAAAGCGCTTCTGTTTTTGAACTCATCAAATTGGCAAAGACAATAAGTGAAATAAGGCATCAAAGTTGGAGGAATGTAGAAATATGCTCACACTAATGTACTATTACTGAAGCTTTGAAGTACTGCAACCATTGTGGAAAACAATTTGGAATTATAAGAGAAAAACAATGAAACAATTTATACCCTTTGACTCAGTGATCCCACTATTGTGATCACCTTTCCTCTGAGAAAATAAAAGACAGAAAGTTCTTCTGTATTCCAAAATATTAGAAGTAACACTCCTATGGTAGCAAAGCAATGGAAACTAAATGAATATTTATCTATTATGGAACAGCTAAACAAAGTATGATTCATATATATATATATATAATGGAATCCTATTGTAGTGTAATAATTAAAGAGTGTGAGGAATTCAGAGAAACATGGTGCCTGGAGAACAGATGATTCAATTCAGAGACCAACTACCCACTCCATACATACAAGTAAATTAAAAATGAACTATATGAAACTATAAATACAAAAGGACACTCTACACATATTCTAACAAGTCAACATTGGTTAGACATTATAGGCTTTCCATATAATCAATGACCAATTTTAGATTAATGAGAAGCAATCAGATCTCTGCGATTGATGTGAACCAATTTCCAATTGTTCATGGCATTGCCTGAAAACACACATTATTTCTGAAAGATATGCTCAGAAGGGACACTAATTTGCTGTGTAAGCATCTGTCCTTGTTCTATGTGAAACCCAAAGATTAGATTTTAAGGAATGCTGATCTAGGTAATTCAGACAAGTAAGGAGTTTTGCTCCTTATTGCTCAAGATAATTGCAATTATCTTGTTATTGCTAGAAGCACTGTTAAGAAAGAATGCACAACATGAAACAAGCAAGTTATAGAAGAGAAGACCTAGACAGAAATCTCTGTGATGGTCATGGTAGCAATAGTCACTGAGAAGACCAGAAATAAGTCAATAGTTCATCCCCAAAAGGAAGGGCATAATTCCAGACCAATCAATCAGTAACAAGCATTTATTAAGTATTTACTATGTGCCAGGGTTATTGGTGTATATGCAATAAATAAAACAATCCCTCTTTGTAAGCTTCTTACATTCTAACAAGGTGATAACAATGACACATATAAGTGTATAGAAAATAAATATGAAGTTATTAAATAGTGTGTGACCCTTGGCAAGATGGTTAGCACTGTTTGCTTGAGTTTCCTCATCTGCAAAATGAGCAGGAGAAGAAAATGTCAAAGCACTCCAGTATCTTTGCCATGAAAACCCCAAATGGGGTAACAGAGTCAGACATGACTGACAATGACAAACCAAAAAAACAAGAATAGTTTATTTAACTAACAAGGTAGTTTGAGAAAGAGGAAGCTGGCAGTTAAGAAGATCAAAAAAGGCCTCATGGAGGCCCGGAAGGCAGTGCCAAAGAGGCAGGCCCGGGAGGAGGCACGATCAACTTGGGGGGCAAGGCATCCCACCAACCACAAAGGCCACTACCAGGCCAATCACCAAAGGGCTTGGACTGGAAAGAGCAAGGTAAGAACCAAATGCAGGGCCCTGTCCAGGACAGAAAATACTCCTGGGACTACAACTCCATAGCCCAGAAATTTTTAAAAAGTCCCTATCAGGACCTCCAAGGACCAGGATGGCTGAGTGAACCCCGCCTGCTCCGATCTCCCCCCTCTGACCCTGAAAGCATAGTAACTATTGCCCCAGGGCAAAACCCTCTACAGTAAAGGCTTGGGAAACCTAGAGGAAGGGCATAGCTAGGGCCTTGCCTCAAAATGGGTAGAAAGCAGACTACAAAGACTCTGGAGTCCTACTATCTTCAGAAGGAGGAACCAAAATCAGAGGGAGACAATATGGACTCCACACCCACAGCTGAAACATCAACAAGGGAAAGGGTCCCAAGCACATAAAGCTCTCCTAGATGAGCTCAAAAGGAACTTTGAAAACCAAATGAGAGAGATAGAAGACAAAATTAATAATTCTTCTAAAATCAAAAGTGCAGAATTAGAAAAAACATTATAATGAAGAAAACAGCTCCTTAAAAAAAAGTGTATGATATGTAAAAGGAACACCAAAAACTAACCAAGGAAAATGATTTGCTAAACACTAGAATCAACCAAATTGAAACAAATAACTCTATGAGGAACCAAGAATTAGTCAAACAAAACAAAAAGAATGAAAAATTAGAAAAAGAGGTAAAATATCTCAATGGAAAAATAACTGACCTGGAAAACAGATCCAGGAGAGATAATCTGAGAATCATAGGCCTACCAGAAAATCATGATGAAAAAATGAGCCTGGACAACACTCTCCAAAAGCTCATTAAGGAAAATTGTCCTGAGATACTTGAACTTGAGGGTAAAATAGAAATCGAGAGAATCCACCAGACACCTCCTGAAAGAGATCCCAAACTGAAAAGACCTTGAAATGTTGTGGCCAAACTCAAGAACTACCAGGTAAAAGAGAAAATACTTCAAGTGGCCAGAAAGAAACAATTCAAATATCGAGGAAGCACAGTGAGGATCGCACAAGATTTGGCAGCCTCTACACTGAAAGATGGGAGGCAGTAGAATACAATTTTCTGTAAGGCAAAAGAGCTCGGGTTACAACCAAGGATCACCTATTCAGTAAGACTGAGCATATTCTTCCAGGCAAAGAGATCGTCATTCAATGATATAACAGATTTCCAGACCTTTCTAATGAAAAAGCCAGAGCTCAATGGAAAATTCAACCTCTAATTACAAGATGCAAGAGTGACATAGAAAGGTAAACAAGGAAAACACACACACACACACACACACAAACACACACCCTATTATTTAATAAGAGCAAACTGTTTATAGACAAGTAGAGGGTATGAGTATAAAGTACACAAAATGATGATAAAAAATCTTATTAAGGGCTACAAAGGAACTGCAATGGAAGAAGAGGAATAAATGAAGTGGAAAAGGGTAAATTATGCCACACAAAGAGGCATAAAAACAATATAGCAGAGGGAAAGAAGGGAGGGAAATGAATATTATATGAGCTTTTCCCTCATTGGTTCTGGTGCAAGGAGGGAATGACACAACTAGTGAAGCATAGGACTCTATGGAGAAGAGGCGCAAAATGTATCATTTTAGAGGGAAAGAGGGGAGGGAGAGGAGCTTCGCATGAGATTTGTTCCTGTCACTCTTGATGCGAAGAAGAAATAACATACTTCATTAAGCATAAAAATATCCTACAGGCAGTAAGAGGGGGAAAGGGCTATGAAAAGGGGGGGGGTGGTTTGTAGGGAGGGAAAAAGTAACGGGAAAGGGGAGGAAAAGGGAGGGAGACTGATAAGGGAATACTGAAGGAGGCAGTGGTCAAAAGGAAAACTATTGAGGGGAAAGGAGAAGGGGGAAAAATATAAGTATTAACAGGGGAGAGAAAGAAACAGATAAAAATCATAACTATAAGCATTAAAAGGGGAGGGAATAGGGATGAAGGAAGGAGACAGATAGTAATCATAACTGTGAACATGAATGGGATGAACTCTCTCATATAACAGAAGTGGAGAGCAGAATGGATTAAAAATCATAATCCTACAATATGCTGTTTACAAGAAACACATCTGAAACTGAGGGATACACACAGGGTAAAGGTGAAAGGCTGGAGTAAAATATATCATGCCTCAGCTAAAGTAAAAAAAAAGCAGGGGTAGCAATCCTTATCTCATAAAGCAAAAGCAAAAATTGATCTAATTAAAAGAGATAAGGAAAGAAATTATATCCTGCTAAAAGGCACCATCGAGAATGAAGCAATATAATTACTTAACATATATGCACCAAGTGGTATAGCATCCATATTCCTAGAGGAGAAGGTAAAGGAATTAGAGGAAGACATATATAGCAAAACTATACTAGTGGGGGACCTTAATCTCCCCCTCTCTGAACTTGATAAATTCAACCTCAAAATAAACAAGAAAGAAGTTAAGGAGATGAATAGAATTTTAGAGAGAGTAGGTATGATAGATCTCTGGAGAAAACTTAATGGGGGTGAAAAGGAATATACTTTCTTCTCAGCGGTTCATGGCACATACTCAAAAATCGACAATGTTCTAGGGCATAAAACCTCACAATTCTGTGCAGTAAGGCAGAAAAATTAAATGCATCCTTCTCAGGTCATTATGCAATAAAAATTATATGCAATAAAGATCCATGGAAAGACAGACTAAAAACTGATTGGAAATTAAACAATTTGATCCTGTAGAATGAGTGGGTCAAATAAGAAAGTATAGAAACAATTAGTAATTTCATTCAAGAGAATGATAATAATGAGACAACATACCAAAATTTGTGGGATGCAATAAAGGCAATTCTTAGGGGAAGTTTTATATCCCTGAGTGCATACATGATTATATTAGAGAAAAGGGAGGTCAATGAATTGGGCATGCAATTGAAAAACCTAGAAAATGAACAAATTCAAAATCCCCAATTAAATACTGAATTAGAAATATTGAAAACCAAAGGAGAGATCAATAAAATTGAAATTAAGAAAACTATTGAATTAATAAATAAAACTAAGAGCTGGTTTTATGAAAAAACCAATAAAATTGATAGACCCTTAGTCAATAGGATAAAAAAAAGAAGAAAACCAAATTATGAGTATCTAAAATGAAAAGGGTGAATCTACCTCCAATGAAGAGGAAATCAAAACAATAATTAGAAATTGTTTTTCCCAATTGTATGCACATAAATTTGACAATCTTAGTGAAATGGATGAATATTTACAAAAATACAAGTTGCCCAGATTAACTGAAGAGGAAGTAAATTACTTAAATAACCCCATCTCAGAAAAAGAAATTGAACAAGCCATCAGTCAACTCCCTAGGAAAAAATCTCCAGGGCCAGATGGATTTACTAGTGAATTCTATCAAACCTCTAAAGAACAGTTGATTCCAATACTCTACAAACGATTTGGGAAAATTAGTGAAGAAGTCCTACCAAATACTTTTTGTGACACAAATATGGTACTGATACCTAAATCAGGAAGAGATAAAACAGAGAAAGAAAACTATAGACCAATCTCCCTCATGAACATAGATGCAAAAATTTTAAATAGAATATTATCAAAAAGACTACAGCAACTTATCACAAGAATAATACACTTTGATCAGGTAGGATTTATTCCAGGAAAGCAAGGATGGCTTAATATTAGGAAAACCTTCAGTATAATTGATCATATTAACAATAAAACTAGCAGAAACCACATGATTATCTCAATAGATACAGAAAAGGCTTTTTAACAAAATACAACATCCATTCCTATTAAAACACTGGAAAGTATAGGAATAAATGGAGCCTTCCTTAAAATAATAGGTAGCATGTACTTAAACCATCAGAAAATATTATATGTAATGGGGATAAGCTAGAAGCATTTCCAATAAGATCAGGGGTGAAACAAGGGTGTCCACTATCACACCTCTTATTCAATCTGGTACTAGAAATGTTAGCAGTAGCAATTAGAGAAGAAAAAGAAATCAAAGGAATCAAATTAGGCCAAGAAGAGACCAAGCTATCACTCTTTGCAGATGATATGATGATATACTTAGAGAATCCTAGAAAATCAAGTAAAAAACTACTTGAGACAATAAATAAATTTGGCAAAGTTGCAGGATATAAAATACATCCACATAAATCTTTGGTATTCCTATATATTTCCAATGAAATTTAACAGCAAGAGATAGAAAGAGAAATCCCATTTAAAGTTACTGTAGACATTATAAAAT
This sequence comes from Petaurus breviceps papuanus, assembly GCF_028583685.1. Classification (NCBI taxonomy): domain Eukaryota; kingdom Metazoa; phylum Chordata; class Mammalia; order Diprotodontia; family Petauridae; genus Petaurus; species Petaurus breviceps. Next base: position 8,453,769 of record NW_027187313.1, on the reverse strand, counting down.
ATTTGGGAATCTACCTGCCAAAACAAACCCAGGACCTATATGATCACAACTAAAAAACACTTTTCACACAAATTAAGTCAGATCTAACTAATTGGAAAAATATCAATTGCTCATGGCTGGGTCAAGCTAATATAATAAAAATGACAATTTTACCTAAATTACATTACATATTTAGTGCCATACCAATCAATTTACCAAAAAACAACTTTATAGAGCTAGAAAAATAGTAACAAAATTCATTTGGAAAAACAAAAAGTCCAAAATATCAAGGGTATTAGTGAAAAGAAATGCTAAGGAAGGTGGACTAGCTATACCAGATTTAAATCTGTATTATAAAGCAGCAGTCATCAAAACTACTTGGTACTGGCTGAGGAATAGAGTAGTGGATCAATGGAATAGACTAGGCACACAAGATTCAGCAGTCAATGACTATAATAATCTATTGTTTGATAAACCCAAAGACCCCAGTTTTGGGCATAAGATCTCACTATTTGACAAAAACTCCTGGGAAAACTGGAATATAGCATGGCAGAAACTGGGCATAGACCTTTACCTAACACTATATACCAAAATCAAGTCTAAATGGGTGCATGATAAAGGTTGATACTTTAAGCAATCTTGGAAAACAAGGAATAGTTTACCTGTCAGATTTGTGGAGAGGGAAAGACTTTATGACTAAACAAGAATTAGAGAGCATTATAAAATGCAAATGGATAATTTTGATTATATTGAATTGAAAAGCTTCTGTACAAACAAAGCCAATGTAACCAGGATTAAGAGAGAGGTGGGAAATTGGGAAAGAATTTTTACAACGTGTGTCTCTGATAAAGGACTCATTTCTAAAATATACAGAGAATTGAGCAGAATCTATAAGAATATAAGTCATTCCCCAATTGATAAATGGTCAAATGATACGAACAGGCAGTTTTCAGAGGAAGAAATTAAAGATATCTCTAAGCATATGAAAAAATGCCCTAAATCACTATTGATTAGAGAAATACAAATCAAAACAACTCTGAGGTACCACATCTTACCAGTCTGATTGGCTAAGATGATAAAACAGGAAAATGACAAACGCTGGAGAGGATGTGGACAAATTGGAACACTGATGCATTGTTGGTGGAGTTGTGAACTGATCCAACTATTCTGGAAAGCAATCTGGAATTATGCCCAAAGGGCTATAAATAATTTTGTACCCTTTGACCCAGCAATACCACTTCTAGGGTTGTATCCCAAAGAGATCATTCAAGTGGGAAAAAGACCCTATGTACAAAAATATATATAGCAGCTCTTTTTGTGGTAGCAAAGAATTGGAAATTAAGGGGGTGCCCATCAATTGGGGAATGGCTGAACAAGTTGTGGTATATGCATGTTATAGAGTACTATTGTGCAATAAGAAATGAGGTGCAGATGGACTTCATATTTACCTGGAGAGGCTTATACGAACTGATGCTGAGCAAGAAGAGTAGAGCCAGGAGGAATTTGTACGCAATTACAGACAGATCGTATGTGTGATGACCAACTTTGATAAACTGGACTCTTCTCAGCAATCCAGAGACATAAGTCAAACCCAAAAGAGTCATGATGGAGAGAGATGTTTTCATCCAGAGAAAGAACTGCATTTGAACCCAGATTGAAGCAAACTACCTGCCCTTTTTCATTTTCTTGTTTGGTTTTGTTTCCTCTTTCCCATTCTTCATTCCATCTGTTACAATCTTTCTTTATAACCTGACTAATGCCTAATGTTAAAGTATTTGCAGATACCATACTTGATTGTATGCCACCATGGGGCGGGGGGGGGGGGGGGAGGGAGAGAAAATTTGAAACTCAAGGAATTGTGGTAATGAATCTTGTAAACTAAAAGTAAACAAATTAATAAAGACCAAGAAAAAAAAAAAAGAAAGGCCTCATGGAGAAGGTGGTGCTTGAGCTGCACCTGGAAGGAAAAGAGGAACTTTGTGAAGTGGAAATCAGGAGAAAGTAAATTTCTGCTTATGGGGTACAGTCAATGTAAAGGCATAGAAATGGGAGATAAAAGACCATGTGTGGAGATCAGAAGACTGATTTACTCAGTTATAGAGTATAACATCAGAATTATAGCCAATGAGGTGAGAAAGAGAAGTTTGGGGTGGTGCAGTCAGGAGGACCTGAGTTCAAATCTGATCTCAGAAACTTAACACTTACTAGCCATGTGACCTTAGTTCCCCTCTCCAAAAAGACAAAAGAAAGAGAATTGGGGCAAGATTATGATGGGCATTAAAAGCTAAGCAAAAGAATTCCTTTTTTTATTCTACAGACAACAAGAAATTACTAGATTTGATGGAACAAGGGGAATGACATGATGAAGAAAATTTTAAAAGTGTGACTTAAAAGTGAAGTGTGGACTGAAGTGGGGAGAGATGAGTCAGGAACACCAAATAGGAAGGGAGTAAAATTATCTTAAATTAAAAGTGATGAGGGCCTGAACTAAGGTAAAAGCTTTGTGAGCAGAGAGAGATTTTGTGGAACCAGAAATGGAAAGATTTGGCAATTGATTAGATATGTGAAAGGATGTAAGAGTAGAGGATAATGCCAAAGGTATGATTCTGGGAAGCTGGAAGAATGGTGGTGTCTATGACAGGAAGAGAGAAACTTGAAAGAAGTCTGTTTGGGGGAAAAGTGATAAGTTGAATTTTGGTTATGTTACGTTTGAGATATCTCTTGGATTTCTAGTTTAAAATGTCCAGTTGTTGATCTATGATGCAGGATTAAAGTTTAGGGGAATGACTAGGGATACACAAACACACACACGCACACACAAATGATGTGTGTCTGTATATATTCAAACACATATGTATATTTGTATAGAGAATAGATGTAGATAGATAAACAGGTGAGTGGATAAATAGAGAGAGAAAGAGAGAGAGAGAGAGAGAGAGAGAGAGAGAGAGAGAGAGAGAGAGA
>NW_027187313.1:8430162-8450816 GCF_028583685.1 Petaurus breviceps papuanus | reverse complement strand
AGAGAGAGAGAGAGAGAGAGAGAGAGAGAGAGAGAGAGAGAGAGAGAGAGAGAGAGAGAGAGAGAGAGAGAGGTCACCAAAAGAGAACACATAGAGAGGGAGAAGACTAGGGTGTATAGGATATAACCTTGAGGAACACACACAGTTAGGGGGCATAATTTTAATAAAAAAACTTCAAAGAAGTCTGAGAAGGAGGAGAGGAAAGTTTTATGAAAACCCAGAAAAGAGAGAATATTCAGAAGAATACAGTTAATAACAACAAATTGAGTAGACAGGTCAAGCAGGATGAGGAGTGAAAAAAACCATCAGATTAGGTAATTAAGAGATCATTGGTGACTTTGGAAATAGAGATTTTGGTGGAATAGTGAAGTGGGAAGGAAGATTGCAAATGTTAGAGGTGGGAGTGAGTGATAGAAGAGAAAGTAGAGGAAGCAAGCATAGATATCTTTCCCTAAGACTTTGACTGAGAAAGAGAGGAGAGATACAGGATGACAGCATTAAGGGAAGCTAGAGTCTAGAGAAAGTTCTTTTTTTCTTTTCTTTTTTAAGAGTGGGAGATAGTTGGCATGTTTGAAGCAGTATGGAAACAGTGAGCAGATAGGGAGAAACTGAAGCTTAGAAAGAGAGATGGGATGATTGAGGTTGTAATTTGCTGAAGATGAGAGTGGATCAAATCATGGGCACGTGAAACGTGGTTATCCTTGGAAAGGAGAAGGGCCACCTATATGTCAGAAACTGGAGGAAAGAAGGAAAGGGTGAGAGATGTCAAAGGGTTTATCTTCTTCATTTGAGGCAGTTAGAAGGTACAGTGAACAGAGCCCTAGGTCTGAAGTCAAAAAGACCTAAGTTCAAATGCAGCCTCAGACACTTTCTACCTTTGAGACCTTGGACGAGTCAAATAACCTCTGTCTGCCTTGGTTTCCTAGATTATAAAAGAGGGATGGTAATAGTACCTAGCTTTCAGGGTATTGTGAGGATCAAGCAAGATAATACTTGTATTATCTTTATTTCTTTCCTCCTTCTCCTCCCTATGGAAAGAATGTTTATTATGAGCACAGAGAAAAATGAAAGTATAGGGTTCTTTTGAACTATGAAAAGTCATGTTTAAAGTGAGAAAGGGATGAGATAGGAAGAAACTAGAATGGTTTGTGTAAGAACTATTTCTTTTCTTGTTGCAATTAACCTGCTTATAAACTCTGGTGAACCATCCTGTACAATGACCAAGAGAAAATGGGAGTTATATAAAAGGAGTGATTTCTGTCCTTTGACAATGTCTAATATAAGTCCTCAACAAAAATGATGGTTCAACCCATGATGCCATTCATTCACCAACATCAGAATCCCAGCCACTAAAGGAGAATGAAAATATCTGAGGTTGCTGGCTTACCAATGCTGGCTGTCATAATTTGCAGCCACACCTCAAAATATTATTTTTTTTTAAGGGAAGCCAGCCTTAGGGTAAAACTCTAATGTGAACACACCTCTTCCTGTGGGTGGGGAGAGCTGTGTACGTGCAGCAGAACCTCATACCTCCCTGAAGATAGATGTGTAGGTATCACCAAGGACTTCCTAAGCTTTCCAGAATCCTGTCTTAGCATGCACTGGATTTCGAAGGTCCTTTGCATTAATGTTATGTATTCCCTCGCACTGTGAGCCATGAGTAACCAAGAGCTCAACAGATATCACTGATAAATCAAGTTATAGAAAAGATTGGTATAGATAGCTTTCTGGATCTATCATGGTGATTCTCAAAACTTAACTGGGACTACCAGAAGAGACTGATCAGGTTGTCAGATGATGGAGTCTTTGTATTCTAACAAAATGAATTTGAATCAGGAAAGATTTCTTGAAAAGACACCTAGTTCAACTCTTTGTTTAACAGTTGAGGAAACTGAGATTCACAGAAATGATTTGCCCAGGGTCACAAAGATAATAAGCCTCAGAGGTAGGATCTGAGCCTAGACCCTCTGACTGGAGATCCCATCTTCTTTTCTCTGTTCCTTGTTTTCTTTAAATAATTTGGATGTCTCTAGCCATGCCAATTTGCCTGAATGGTAATTTCATTTTCCAGTAGGTGGAAGATCCGGTGAGTCAGACAAGTAATATATATTTATTAAGTGCCTATTATATTAGCTGGGGATAGAAAGAACAGCAAAAGGTAGTCCCTATCCTCAAGGAGCTCACAATCTAATGGGGGAGACAACAAACAATTATGTACAAACAAAACTATAGATGAGAAAAACTGGAGATAATCAATCAAGGAAAGGCACTGGAATTGAGAAGCATCAGGAAAAACTCCCTGTAAAAGATGAGATTTTAGCCACTATCTACAGGAACCAACAAGGAAAACACCTATTTTGGATCTGATTCTCACCAATAGGACAGAATTGGTTGCTGGGGTGGTATTCATGAGAATCCTAAGGAAAATCTATACTCTTAGGATTTTTGATAGTAAAGAAAAGGAATTCTGGGAGTGCTTTTCTATACATACTGTAGTTTGGAAGGACAGATTTCAAAGGGTGCTTAAAAAGCTAAGTAGGCTTCCATGGACCAAAATTCTGCAGGAGAAATCAGTCTAGGAGGGATGATAAACTCTTTAAAGTAAAATACTTTAATCTAATCCCTCCCTCCACAGAATTAAGCATCTTCCCTTAACCCCAATCTGGTACTAACTCACTTGCCCTTAGGTACAAATTCTTTAGATGTAGGTCCAGAAACTTATACTAAGCTCACTAGTATAAGTGAATAGATTCTACTCACCTCTTACCCTCTTTTCACAACCTCCTTTCCAACTGTGAAATTACTAACAATGAGAGCCAGAGGTATGTGGATAAATGTTTAACAGTCGATTCTCGAGGAGAAAAAAAGTGCTCGTGTTAATTTGCATTATTAACATTTTTTTCCATAATTCTCTCAAGTCTAGATAATAAACTAATAAATTGAACCTCAATTTGTAGAGTTCATTGATTTCCTAGGTGTAAATCTCACACTGAAAATTTATCAATCAGCTATTGGGAGTGCTATGGAATATCTCTAGGTAGAGCTATCTGAAAGTCGAATGGGTTACCTTCAGTAGAAGTGGTCTCTTTCCCCACCGCTCTTGAAGAAAATGAATGATCCCTTGCCAGGTATATTATAGAGAAGATTGCTGTTCAGTCATGGAATTGACTAGATAGCTTCTGAAGTCCTTTCTAATTCAGAGTCTATAAAAATTGCAGTCCCTTACATTTGGAAAAAAAAAAGTTCTCTATCTTGCCTTACTAGAATGTTGGGGGGGGGAGGATGGATGGGGGAGGATATAAGAGAGAACAGATTGGGGGAAGGGGTATTCAGTAGGCTGGCTATCTTGGGGTGGGGGTAGGGGAAAGACAGGGAGAAAATTTGTAGCTCAAAATCTTGTGGAAATGAATGCTGAAAACTAAGAATGAATAAATAAATTGGGGGAAAATATATAGAAAAAAAGGGAAAAAAAGTTTTATTGATATCTTTTGTTATTACCTTGTCACCTTTTCAGGGGTGGAGGTGAATCCTCCCACCTTTCTCAAGATTGAACCCTCCCTTGTGACAAAGAAAAGCAATTAAGCAAAGACATCTTTCAGATGTATATATATATATATATATATATAAAGTTACACAGAAATAGATATCTGTATCGACATATCTATTTCTATATACATCTACATATGTATATATCCATTCCTATATGAATATATATCTATTTCCATATCTATATCTATAAGATGGCCCAAAAGTCTTAGTACAATTTTAAGCTTTAATAGTTTATAGACACACAATAGTTTATCCCGTGCCTCTCTGTAGTCAAGAGGATAGAATGTTTCATTATCTCTTCTCCAGGACTTTCACTGGTTCTTTTGTGACTTGTAGTTGGACTCCATTTAAGTGATACTTTAATTTACATCACTGTGGTCATTGTCTATGTGGTTGTTGGGTTTTTTGTGGGGAGGGGGAAGCTCTACTTATTTTACTAAATACTATGCTGATATTTCCATATTTCTCCAAGTTCCTTATTTCCATCATTTCTTAATACACAATAGTACCCCTTTACAATCATATACCATGAATGTTTATTGTCAGTTATGCTTCAATCAATAGGTACCCACTTTATTTCTATTTTTTTTTTACTACTACAAAAAGAGTTGCTATGAATATTTTGATTTATATTAGTCCTTTGTTTCTGTCTTTCACTCTCTTAATCCAGTAGTAGGAAATACAGGGTATCCTCAAAGTCTCAGTGTAGTTAAAACTGTTCTACGCCTTTGGGGACATCCTATATACAGATATTTTAATCATTTTTTGTATAATTCCAAATTGATATTCAGAATTGTGGGACCATTTTGCAGCTTCATCAACACTATATTAGAATGCCTGACTTCGTACAGTTCTTCCAATATTGACTATTTCCATTTTTTGTATTCTTTGCAAATATGCACAGCATAAGGTAAATTCTAAAAGTTCTTTAAATTTGCATTTCTTCCTTTGTTAGTGACTTTTATCATTCTTTTATACTTTGCACCTGTTCTTTTGAAAAGTATTTGTTCATATTTTATTAATAGAATTTGCAAAATTGCTCTCAGTAAATATTGTTTCAGTTCTCTATATATCTTGGATATCAAACTTTTACTGGTGATATATGATACAGATATTTACCTACTCTATAATTTAACTTTTTCTGCAGTCATTGATTTTGTTCACATAAGAAACATTTTAAATTTTTTTGGGTAGTAAAAATGGTCTATTTTGTCTTCTCTGATCTTCTCTATCCCTTGTTTGGGTCATAAGGAAGTCAAAACAATACAATAGTTAGAATCTCTGACATAGGAAGTGGGGAAGAGGACACTATCAATAAGCTAACTCTGAAAATCTGTACTTAAAACTGCTGCCAAGAGGGACTGACAGTTCAAGGTTTTAGTTTGGTTAAACATTGTCTTCCTAGTCACAGTTGTATCTAACTTAAGCTTATTTTGGCGTATGGTATAAAACACTTATCTAACCCAATTTCTGCCAAGTTATTTCCCAGTTTTACCAGAATTCCTTATCAAAAAGATGTCATCCCCCACAGTAATTTATATTCTTAGCTTTATCGAACACTGAATTACTCTTTTGGGTTGCTACGGCTTCTCTCTTATTTATTTTTTTCCAAATTTGCTAGACTTGCTGATTTCTTTCTTAAAAGTTCTTATTTCTTTTAATTTTTTTTTCATTTAATTCTTTGATTGCTCTTGGTAACTGCTCTGACTCTCAGAGTTGTTCCACTGCTATTCAGGGATTAATGAAGAATTACCTTCTTTGGGGGATTTTCCCTGTTTTCTTTGTTGCAAGGTATTTCTTATTGAGATGGTTCTTTTCTTCCCAAATTCATTTAATTTTCCTCAATCAGTTTTTGTCAGTCTGTATCAATCACTCTTGATTTTTCTAGGGTGTTCCTATTGTAAAAGTATTTCTGGCTACCAATCCTTTCCTTTCGGAGGGCCCCAAGTTGTTGCTGCCCCTGTCTTAGCCCTTGATACTTGTTCTCTGTTCTGTTAGATCATAAAGATTTGATAAGGTTTGAATATCCCAAGGCATGAAGGTGACCAGTTGAGGTCATGCTAGGACACATAGTTATTTTTCTTATCCCTCTTTACCAGTCTTGCTCCACTGGACTACAAGTAACTTTCTGAAATTAAAGTCCTTCATTCCCCAGCTTGACCCTAGGGAGCTGGTCAAGAAGTGATTTAGGGATAGTCCCCATGGACATTGCTGTGTGTGTATGTTGGACCCAGGGCCAGGGGCGGGGGAGGAAAGAGACTCTGAGAAGTCTTTGAAATTGGATGTCTTCTCCATCTTTCATCTTTTTTCCTAGTTGTGTTTCATCCTGTGCTATATTAAGTAGTTACTTAAGTTAAGGTTACTTAAGTAACCACCACTACTGGATGCTTCTATCTCCTTCCTCCTCCTCCTCCTCAATCTTGTCCCCTGCCTCCTTACCTTCATCCAAGGCCTTAAGTATAGTCCTTACCCTGCTCTGGGTGTGGGGTTTTCAGATGGCACTGCAAATGGCTTTACTCTGAAAATCTATGAGGAAAAAACTATAGAGGTCAGGAGGGTTGCAGGACTGTCCTGGGCTTGGTATCACACTGGACTGGCATAAAAGGTGAGCTACATGGGAGGTAGGGAGGTCAAAGTCACAGGATGGTGGGAGCTTCTGCCTTGAGAAGTAGAGAAGGGTGGGGAACAGTCCTGTCAGGACACTATCAAAGGTAAAAATTGAAGAGGGATCTCCTATAGAAGGTAGGTTCTCTAGATCTTACTAATGATGTAGTCCTGGTTTTCATAAAGTCCTGAAATGCTGCAAAACCTTTTAAATGATATCCATGATAATTTGAAAAGATTTGGTCTACTTACTCCACACTGGAAAAACCAAGTGGGTAAATGATGACTCTTGTTCAGATTATGATGTGCAATTGGTTAGACCACCCATAAAGCCAGCTCATCAGTACATATTTGCTTCTACAGAAAGACAAGAAACTGCATCCAGTATTGAACAGGAGGAGAATAGAGGACTAGATTGACATTAGATAACTGAATGGTGTTTTTGACAGAAGGTGGTATGACACAGAGGATGAGGTACCGATCTTAAAGTCAGGAAGTTGTGAGTTTACATCACCTTGGGCAAGTCACTTAACTTCTCAGCCTCAATTCCCTCATCTGTAAAAGGTTAGATTCAATGATCTGTGAGGTCCTTTCTAGCTCTAAATCTCTAATCCCATAAATTCCTTCCTGAAATGAAGACCCATTTAATATCCTTGGTTAATTTTTGGAGCTCCTTTTCCATATCATACACTTTTCTTTTTAGAGAGATGTTTTCCTCATTATAATGTTTTTCTAATTCTGCTATTTTGGAGAATTTAGAGAATTATTCATTTTGTCTTCTATCTCTCTCAATTTGTTTTCAAAGTTCCTTTTGATCTCATCTAGGAGAGCCTTCTGTGCTTGGGACCCATTCCCTGTTGAAGTTTCAGCTTTGGGTGTGGAGTCCACATTGTCTCCCTCTGAGGTTGGTTCCTCCCTCTGAGGATAGTAGGACTCCAGAGTCTTTGTCTTTGTAGTCTGCTTTCTACCCATTTTGAGGCAGGGTCCTAGCCACGCCCTTCCTCTAGGATCCCAAGCCTTTACTGTAGAGGGTTTTGCCCTAGGGCAAGAGTTACTATGTTTTCAGGGTCAGAGGAGGGGTTTGGAGCAAGTGAGGTTCACTCTGTCATCTTGGTCTTTGGAGGTCCTGAAAGGGGCTTTTTTTTTTTAAATTTCTGGGCTATGAAGTGGTAGCCCCAGGAGTGTTTGCTGTCCAGGACAGGGGCCCCTGTATTTGCTTCTTACCTTGCTCTTTCCAGTCCCAGCCCTTTGGTGATAGGCCTGGTAGTGGCCCTTGTGGTTGGTGGGAAGACTTGCCCTCCATGTTGATCAGGTGCCTCCCAGGCCTGCCTCTGCCGGCCACTCCTTCCCGGCCTGCCTCTGTGTCTGACCCATTTAATATCAATATGCTTTCAGTTATGTTACATGATTACAAGTCATGGAATTGCATGGTCTTTGAAGAATTAGAGTATCAATAAAGGGGTGATGAAGTTCATAGAAATTCAAAGAAAAATTATACTATGAGAGAATCAGCATAACATTTGTCATCAAGACAATTATCTGAGAAATATATGGTTGCAAATGGAGTTGGGTTGGTCATGTAGCCAGAGTAAGGACTAATTGATAGGATGCCCATGTGATAAACTGTTGAGAGATCTGGAGGAAGCCTATTAGTTGGAATGTCTTTAGAGGATTTATGTGAGGATGAAAAGGCAAGGATGGGTTGCTATCTGCATTCCACAACATTGAGGGGAACACCACCAACTTCTGCTGTTGGTAATCTTAAATGACCTGAGCTTCCTGGTTCTAGAACCCATGGAGAAAATAACAATGACTACATCAAATCTCTACACTATTAATAGTCCTATTTGGTTGTAAGTTAAGGTTCTGATATGAAAAATATGAATAAGTGTTGTAACCTGTGTGCTGATGAAATGTTGCTTTTGTACAATCAGCAGGGTAGGACTTCCCTCCTTGTCCTCAGATCTCCTTGCCAAGTCTGTCTTGCCTACATATCAAACAGCTCCACCTTCCCACTCCTACATTATAAACTACCTGATGCTCTACCTCTCTTTCTTCCTAAGAGGTTGTGGGAAGAAGGGTTCCTCTTCCTTTACTGATACCCTTAGTATTGGCCAAAGATGTTCTTTTTTTAGTAATCAGTATTAGGGGACCAGGTCACCCTTTGCCACACGACCCTCTTTCAACCCCCCCCCCCCCGTCTTTTCTACCCCATTAATAAGGAACACAAAGATTATAGTGCTGCTGTCACCTAACCATACCTTCAAAGCAAGAGAGTATAAGGTGGCCAAGGCTTGAAACAGTGGAAAAAGAAGGCGTGCCTCTGAAAATCTGATGCAAGGGAGAAAGAAGGATTGTCTTGTGACATCAGGTCATTTCCAAACTAGCTTAGGAGGAAAGGCCTCCAGACTAGGATGAGGCTACAATTCATTGTCCAAGAGCATTGGCCGTTGGCCTGCACTCTCTGACACATACACACAGCCAGAAACAGCAAGGCATCCTGCAAGAACACTGATAGGCCATTTAGACACTGATAAGCACTTCCCTATATCCAGGAAGAGGTGCTAGACTACTGGTTCAAAGCAGAGTGCTACACTGCTAAATATATAGCCATTCCCGGATAGTCTCATGAATGAATACAGTAGACTATTTATACCAGGTTTGCCAAGAAAGGATCTCAAAATACTTCCCCTTAAGTAATCCATTTCACAGATGGAGGAAATGAGGCAACAGAAACATAGACCCTTTGCCCTAGAGGGGACTTCACATTGTCTTGGTCCAACTTGAGCTCTGACTTTGCTTGTTCTAACTTGATAATGATGGTCTGTCCCATTTAATTAAATTTTTACCTTTTGTCTTTGTCTTTATGATGGTAAGGTATTCCTTGTGTGTAGTTTAAGTACTTCTCGGTACAAGTTAGTCCCCTTTCTTTAGAGAAGTCACTCATAGTATAACAATGGGTGACCCAATGAAAAAAGTGCTGAATCTGAAGTCAGAGGACCTGAGTTCCATTTCCAAGACTGCAGCATATACCTTTGTGGACATTGGCAAATGACTTAACATTTTTGAGCCTAAGGTTTTTTATCTGTAACATGAAGGGTTTGATCTAGACAACCATCATGTTCTCTTTAGTTCTGCATTTAGAATCCTATGATGTTTGTTGATTTTTAGACTGGGAATCAGGAAGACCTAGCTTTGAATTCCACCTCTTCATTTAACCTTTCTGGGCCTCATTTTCTTTGTCTGTAAAATTGAATTAATATGGGGTGGCTAGGTGGTGCAGTGAATAAAGCACCGACCCTGGAGTCAGGAGAACTTGAGTTCAAATACAGCCTCAGACACTTAACACAAAAACTAGCCATGTGACCTTGGGCAAGTCACTTAACCCCAATTGCCCTGCCTTCCCCCCTCCCCCCCCCCCAAGGGAAAAAAACTATTTAAAAATTGAATTAATAATATTAGCAAAACTTACAGTTATTGTGAGGCAAAAAATAAGAGATAAGTGCTTTGAACATTTTTGAAATGTGCTATTAATGCCACCTTGTAAGGGAGGAGGTTGGTATGAGATTTTTTTATTGTATAGAATCCCCAGAGTGGAAAAGCCCTACATTGGTGCATATCAGAAACTCTTCTATAATGTATAATTTTAGATAGTTACCTATGGTACTGAAAAGCCAATGAATTTGTTCATGATACAGCTAGAATATGTTAGAGGAAGGCCTTGAATCCAGATCTAATTGAGTCCAGTTTGGATCCCTCTATCTGCCACTCGGCAGTGCTCCTAAAACTTTGTTCCCAGCTTCTCAGTATAGCACAATATTCCAACAAGGGATTGTTTGTTTTTTTTTGGTGGGATATATATATAGTTAATGATACTATTCTGTATAATATGAAACTTCATGGATTGTGTTTTGGTTAGTGGAAATGGGATGATGATGGAGGATGATAGTAGTGGTAGATAGAGATAAGGAAGAATAGAGTGAAGAGGAGAAAGAAGGCAGAACCCAAGAATGTCAACACCAGGAAGAATCTTAGACATTAGCTAGTCAACCCACTCATTTTCGTGATCGTTCATTACATAAGCATTAAGCAACTCCTACCATGTACTCAGCACCCTGATGCTGGATCGTAGCCCTGGGTTTCCTGTGGTTTGCATCACTGATAGTTTGTTTGAAAGGAAAGTGCCTGTAAATTTGCTATTAGGACAAAGTGGGTGGGGAGGTATAAAATCCTGTGGATGAAACCTGGCTTCATTTCTGTGGAGGAGTCAAAATCCCTCAAGGTGGGGGAAGGGGAGGGAAGAATACCCAAAATGACTGTCCAACTAGTTAATTGGTTAACTCTGAAAGATGATGAAGGGTTTCATTTGGTTGGGGCAAACAAAAGCTACCCAATGGAAAGAGCAGAGAAGCCCCCAGAATCTATAATGTAGCTATCACCTGGGAGTGATGATATCCGGAGATCTGATTTAAATCCTGCCAAGTGGCATTTAGATCAGAAAGATAGGGAAAAGCAATGAGCCAGTTCCAAAAGCATGGACCCAAGGCAAAATGCCAGTCTTGAAATCCCCTATGAAGAGACAGAGGAAACAATCTGGAGCAGAGATGCCAAGTGGAGGGGAACACTCCCAGTGCTGAGGGAACCAGATTAAAATGTAATTGGGAAATATTTAGCAAAATACATAAAATTACAATAGAACATTTATAATGTTAATATGTGGTTTACTAAGTCAACATGTGGCCCTTTAGAGTATTACAATACTGGAAAATTCAATACCAATTCTTCAGTGAATCACTTAAAGCCCTTCATTTTGTGGCTGAAACTAACTTTTCAAAATGTTTCATATCTTGTATTGCTCCCTGGGCACACCTAGACTATTCCCAGCACCCTTTAAGTTGTCCTTAACTCAGATGTTGTTAAGTTATTTTTGATTCTGTCCAGTTTTTACTGCTTTCTCCTTCAGCAAATTAATGCTGGATCATAGATGTCAAGCTGAAAAAGACCCCAGAAGTCAATTATTCTAATATCTTCATTTTACAGATAAGGAAACTGAGGCATAGAGATGTTTAATGATAGACCTAAGGACATATAGGTAGTGTAAGTGACAGTATCAGGAGTTGAATCCAAGTTGTATCCTCTACATACTGCAAGCTTCTTGAAGGTAATTCTTGTTTCTTCTTCATTTTTTTTTTTGCCTCATATATAGTAGATACTTAATAAATGTGAAATTGATTGAAATGGCTCTTAAAAGAAAAAAAACACAGTGGCAATAAGACTTACAATCTCTACCTAAACCAGAATCCTGGGATGGGATTCAAGACAGACTGAAAGAATCCAGGCAGTTGTGATGGTGGGAAGGACCTTGGCAGCATGCCAGTCAGTAAGCTAGGAATAGAACATGAGGAATGCAGCAGAGCTTTTAATATTTGTTAATTTTATGTTCTGTATTCCTGAGTCAGAATTGGGGACATACCTTAGGCCTAGAGAAAGTAAATGAAGGTACTTGTGACATCTGAAGTAGTCATATAAAAGTCGATTAAACTTCTGCAAAAACAGGCTTATAACATTTCATTAAAGTCTTAAGTCTGTTAAGCCTGGGCCCCAACATGAAATAAGTTGGGATGTAAACCTAGGGAATTAGAGCTGAGCAGGATTATGCCATTGAGATGAGTCATCCATGGCAGCAGCTCCCCCCGTGATTTTCCCCTTCCTCAAAAAGTACAGAAAGATCAGCTAACCCACAGACTTTTAGCACAGAGTACTATTAAACCAAACCATCAAACAACAAGCATTTGTTGTGTCTACTATGTTCCAGGCATTAGTCTAGGCCCTGGTGATACAAAGACAAAATTTAAATGGTCTCTGCTCCCAAGAAAGATTCATTATATCAAGGAAAACCACCATGTACATAGATAAATATTTACAAAATATAAACAGATAGATACATAATTTGAGGGACAGGGAAGATATGAGTAGAATCAAGTATGGATTCATGTAGACTTCTGAGATAAATTGTGAAGGAAAATAAAGATTTTAAAATGTATGGATGAGAAAGGATACAGTCTAGGTTTGGGAAATAATTTCTGCAAAGGCCCAGACTCAAGGGATGGAAGAGATGTGGAGAAAAGATTTTTTAAATTTTAATTTAATTTTAATTTTTAGTTCCATATTCTTTCCCTACCTGCCTCCACCCCCTGCCTCATCCATTGAGAAAACAAGAAATCTGATACCTATTATACATATACATTATACATATATTTGTATGTATATACATATATGTTCATATACAAAGTGCAGGCCTGAACATGTTAACCTCCTCTAGTCAATAAACTCCAGGGTCTCCCTACCATATCCAGTATCACATATAAAATCCTCTGTTTGGCTACTTGTTGTTTCTCCCAATTCTGGAAATTGTCAATGGCTCTCCCCTATGACTGTAACTCCCCTTCACTCCACCGCCTGGCTTCTATGCTTCCTTCATGTTCCAGATAAAGAGGTTTGTTTAAATCAAATGCAAATCATTTGGACATAAGCAAAATTTTGGTTTAGGAGAGTGGTCTACCTGACCACTGTGGCTTTTGTGAATGATTTAGCAGAGTTCAATTGCCCAGGTAAATTAGAATCAAAAATGGCACAATCAGGTCTGCAATCTGGAAGAGCTGAGTTTAAATTCCCCCTTTAAACCCTTACTAGCTGTGTGACCCTGGACAAGTCACTTAACTTCTGACTGCCTTACTCTCCTCCTCTGCAAAACGGAGATATTAATAGCACCTACCCCACAGCATTGTGAGAATCTAATGAGGTGATGTCTGTAAAAAGTTCCTAGCAAAGTATCTCACACTATAGAATTGCTTCTTCCTTTCCCCTTTCCTTTCCCTTAAAAGAAATTAAAATAGAATATGTATTTGCAAGCTTGTAAGAAATTAAATTGTTTTTTAAAATTCTTTTTGTATTTCCTTTTTTCTTTTAATTTTTTAGTTTACATCATTCATTTCCACAAGATTTTGAGTTACAAATTTTCTCCCCAATTTTCCCTACCCACCACCCTCAAAACATCATTCCCACTGAATATCCCCTCCCCCAATCTGCTTTCTCCCATATCTCCCCCTATTCCCCCTTCGACTTTCCAGTAGGGCAAGGTGGACCTCTATGCCCCAGTGCCTGTATATCTCATTACCCAGTTACATGTAAAATAATAATAATTATATATATATATATATATTTGTAAACATTTGATTTTAAAACTTTGGATTCCAGATTCTTCCCCTTCCTCCCTCGTCACCCACCCTCATTGGGAAAATAAGCAATTCAATATAGGTTGTACATGTGTAGCTATGCAAAACATTTCCATAGTGGATATATTGTGAAAGACTGACTATATTTCCCTCTATCCTATTCCACCCCCAACTTGTTCTATTCTCTACTTTGATCCTGTCCCTTTTCAAAAGTGGGTGCTTCAACTTCCCTCCCCCCCCCAGCCTGCCCTCCCTTCCATTATCCCCCCTTTCTTCCCCTTCCCCTCTACTCTACTGTAGGGTAAGATACCTTATTTAGTGTGTATGTCATTCTCTCCCTAAGCCAAATTCAATGAGAATAAAGTTTACTTATTCCCTTTTGCTTTCTTGTTCTTCCCCACCATTGTAACAATTTTCCTTTGCCCCTTCCATATGAGATAATTTACCCCATTGTCTCTCCCCATCTCCTCTCATTATATTCCTTTATCACTTCTTAATTTCACCTTTTAAGTATCATCCCTTCCTATTCAACTGGTCCTGTGCCTTCTGTCTATGTATGCATGTACACACATATACACATACTCACATATGTATTCATATACCCATACACCCTCCTATATAAACATATATATGTATATATACATATATATATATATATATATACATACACACACATATATATTTCTATTCCCTTCAATTATTCTCATACTGAGAAAAGTTTCATAAGTTACAATTATTGTTTTTCCGTGTTGGAATATAAGTAGTTCAACTTTGATAAGTTCCTTATGATTCCTTTTTTCCCTGTTTACCTTCTCAAGCTTCTCTTGCTTCTTGTATCTGAATGTCAAATTTTCTATTCAACTCTGGTTTTTTCATCAAGAATGCTTGAAAAGACCATATTGTCCCCTGGAACATGATACTAGGTTTTGATGGGTAGGTGATTCTTGGTTTTAATCCCAGCTCCTTTGACCTCCAGAATGTCATATTCCAAGCCCTTTGATCCCTCAGTGTAGAAGTTACCACATCCTGAGTTATCCTGATTATGTTTCCACAGTATTAAAATTGTTTCTTCCTGGCTGCTTGTAATGTTTTCTCCTTGATCTGGGAATTCCTGGCTATAATATTCCTAGGAGTTTTCTTTTTGGGATCTTTTTCAGGTGGTAATTGGTGGATTCTTTGAACCTCTATTTTGCCCTCTGGTTCTAAAACATCAGGGCAATTTTCCTTGATAATTTCTTGAAGGATGATTTCTAGGTTCTTATTTTGATCACGGCTTTCAGGTAGTCCAATAATTTTTATTATTTTTGGTTTTTCCAATGAGATATTTCACATTCACTTCTATTTTTACATTTGTTTGGATCTGTTTAACAGCTTCCATGTGCTCCAATCTAATTCTGAAGGAATTATTCTCTTCAGTGAGCTTTTGAGATTATTTTTCCATGTGGCAAATTTACTTTTTTGCTTTTTGGAGGGCAATTGGGGATAAGTGACTTGTCCAAGGTCACATGGCTAGTTTTTGTGTTAAGTGTCTGAGACCAGATTTGAACTCAGGTCCTCCTGACTCCAGGGCCACCTAGCCACCCCTGCAAAATTCGACTTTTTAAGGCATTCTTCTCCTCATTGCCTTTTTGAACCTATTTTGCCATCTGAGTTAGTCTTTTTTTTAAGGTGTTATTTTCTTCAGTCAGGTTGTTGACTCTCATTTCATAGTTTTCTTGCATCATTCTCATTTTTCTTCCCAATTTTCCCTCCACTTCTCTTATTTGATTTTCAAAATCCTTTGTAAGCTCCTCTATGGCCTGTAACCAACTCATATTTTTCTTGGAAGCTTTTGGTGCAGGAGTTCTGACTTTGCTGTCTTCCTCCTGTTCCATGCTTTTATCCTTTTTGTCTCCAAAATAGGATTGTAAAGTTGGGTTGCTCTGTTTGCTTTCCTTCCTTTGCTTGCTCATGTTGCTGCTCAATTACTTGACTTTTGAGCCTTTGGCCACAGTAGAACTCTGCTACCAGAAAGGGGAGCTTTGTCCCAAATTGCTGGTGTTTTCTCAGCTGTTGGAGCTATTAGTTGGGTACCCTCTCTGAAGCCTCCACACACTCTGGCAAGCTGGCCACACTCCCCAGGACCTCCACCCTAAACAGCAATCCAGATCCAAGAAAGTTAAAGCATGAGAGATTGCCTCTCAGACTGGTCACTTGATTCCCCTACAATCTGCAGACCAGGAGCTCTGAAGGAACCATGAGGTGGTGGCTATATGGCCGCCCAGCCTCAGCTGCTTCTCACCCCAGGAGGCAAAGGCCCAATCACACTCCAAATTTCCAGGTCCCAAAGTCCACACTGCACTGACCTCTCACTTTGTCCTTGGCATCTATGGGTTGATAATTCTGGAAACCACCACAGCTGCTGGTGATCTGAAGTCCCTCCAGTCTGTGGCTGTTTGTGGCCACCCTGAGGCTAAAACCTTGGGCTCGCACAATGCTGGGGTCAGCTCCTAGAGCACTATGCTGGCCACTTCCTGCTGGCCTGTCGGGCTGTTCTCAGCAGGAGGTTAGCTTCTCTGTGTCATTTTGTGGGTTCTGTAGCTCCAAAGTTTATCCAGAGTAATTTTTTACATGAATTGGAGGAGGTGGGAGCCAGAGCTTTGAGGAAGTCCTGTTTCTACTCCGTCATCTTGACTCCACTCCCTTTAAGTGTTTTACTTGGCAAAATGAGAAAGTGTAAAAATCTTAAAGTCTCATTTCTGATCAGGGGAAAGTAAAGTTGCTCAATGAAAAAAGTGCTGATTTGGCAAGAAGAGATTCTTTTCATTGAGAGGAAACTTTTTCTGAAGATGGTTTGAGTCATGCTTTGGAAGCAGAAAGATACAGAATTGAAAAGAAAGAAGGTGTGATTCCTGGATTGTCAAGGCTCACTTTGGGGCTAATCAGAATCAAGAATGATAGACAACTAAAAGAAAAGGTCATTTACTCTGACTTGAAACTCTACCAAAAGGCAACAAGATCATTATAAAGGTACTCTTAAGAGTTGTTATTGGTCAATTGTGTCCAACTCTTCATGACCCTTTTTGGAGTTTTCTTGGCAAAGATACTACAATGGTTTTCCATTTGCTTCTTCAGCTCATTTTACAGATGAGGAAATTGAGGTTAACAGGGTTAAGTGACTTGCCCAGGGTCACACAGGTAATAAGTTTCTAAGGCCACATTTGAACTCAGGTCTTCCTGATTGTAGGAACATTCCTCTGTCCACTGAGCTGCCTCGCTGCATTATTGCTATGTTTCATTATCATAGTATAGACATTATTTACATGATGAATTGTCTGAACACTGATTGTCAAATCTATTAAAATTACCAGAGAAAATTATACTCCAATTGGCATATTATATAAAGTTATCTCTTTGAGTCAACTTCAGATCAACAGATACCGATTTAAAAGATTTTTTTTTTCTCTCCTTGGAGTTGATATGTAGTACATTAAATTGTAGGTTAATTAACCAATGCCTGTCTAGGTTTTGAATGAACTATTATGCATTCATTTCATGTGTAAAATCTCACAATGTAATTATTTTCTTAATTTCTAATGATGGATTTTTACATCAGGTTGTGTTAAACTAGAAAATAAAGAATTGAAAGTTTTTGCAAAGTTCTTATAAGTACTTGATAAGTGCAAAGGACATGTGTTTCTACTAATTGTTATTTATTGTGAATTTACTGACATTGCTCTTAACCTGAGAAACATTCTATTCAATTCAAATTCCATTCATTCAATTCTATTCAAAGCTTTAAACAGTGAGACTTGCTTTGAGGAGTAGAACTTCTTGGGATTGTAATTTGCTTTCCTTTGAGTACTAATGACAGGTATAACTCTTTCAATTAATTAATTAAACCAATACTCTACCATTCAAAGAAAAATACTAAGAGTTGCTTATGAGGACTATCTTCTCTAAATGCCAAGTCCTGGCAAAGAGCCTAGATTTTGCTCAGACGATCGTCAAGACTGCTTCACACTATTAATGGCAGGATTCTCTTGTCCACCTTATATTTTTCAGGAAAGACCTCTTACAATGACTTAGCCAGAGGTAACATTCTTCCACAGTATTTCACACACATCTCTTGACCCCTACCAGGATAGTATACCAAAGGCTACCTCAGGAGTCTGTGAAAACCTCTTGTTATCACACACTTCAGCCCAAGGTTGCCAGCT
Source organism: Petaurus breviceps papuanus (assembly GCF_028583685.1). Classification (NCBI taxonomy): domain Eukaryota; kingdom Metazoa; phylum Chordata; class Mammalia; order Diprotodontia; family Petauridae; genus Petaurus; species Petaurus breviceps. Next base: position 8,433,229 of record NW_027187313.1, on the reverse strand, counting down.
GTTGCTTCCAGATAAATTAGAGCAATCTGATCCCATTCATTCATCACCCCATCCCCACCTCTACCCCACACCCCCCAGTCAGAGTCATCTCAAATGAAGTCACTATCTCTCTTATTAAGTCTTTAGGAGACTGGGCAAATATCCCCATACCCCTTTCTATCTTTCAGGTCATACAAATTACGCTGCCACTTGAAAAAGCCTAAAGAAGCAACCACCCCAATACCAGAAGGGGAAGGGGCCAAGGCTGGTGATGACTGCCAGTGACTCTGACACAAGGCAATGGCTCGTGTCTTCATTCCATTCCCCTCAGGACATTCTGAAATCCACCTATGTTTCAGTATGGCACAATCGGGTTTTCTCCTTCCACGGCCAGAACAACTAGATCAGACTGGTTTGCCCATACTTCCTGTCTGCAAAGCTAGAGACAGAACTCCTCATGATCTGCCAATATTTGTTAAAGTCCCATAGAGTCTTTTATTCCACAGAGGATAAGGATAAACCACAAACTTCTATCTTTAAGAAATGTAATCAATTTACAAATGGACCCGCAACTATTTGTGTGGGAGGTACCACAAGAAGTTCTACCAAATATCCTCACTGTCCCAGGCAATCACAATGTATCCATTTGAAAACTTGCATTGGCTAATCATTTTGAGTAATATTGGCAGACTCACTCCTAAGTCAAATTTAAGTTCTATCTCACTACTCTCCTAAGTATAACAATCTGACCCCCAAATCTGGCTTTCTAGTCTCATTACTGGGATGTCACTGCTCTTCCTGTACTCTACAATCCAGTGAAAGCGGCCTTCTCTCTGTTCCTCACACCTTTATACCTTTACAAGCTGTGTTCTATGCCTTGAAAGTACTCTTTCAATATCTTTGCCCGAGAGAATCTCCTGCTTCCTTCAAGATATAGCTAAGGGGAAGAAAAGGAGGGAGAAAGGAAAGAAGGGAGGAAGGAAGGGAGGCAGGAAGGAAAGAAAGATGGAAGGAAGGAAAGAAGGAAGGGAGGGAGGGAGGAAGGAAGGGAGGGAGGGAGGAAGGAAGGGAGGGAGGGAGGAAGGAAGGAGGAAGGAAAAAGGAAGGAAGGAAATAAGTATTTATTAAATGTCTGCTATATTCCACATACAGTAATAAATGCTGTACAATTGTCGTCTCATTTGATCCTCTCAACAACCCTGGGAGTTAGGTGCTATTATTATTGTCATTTTACAGTTGCACAAACTGAGGCTTACAGGGGAAAGACAACTTGCCCACAGTCACACAATTAGTTTCTGAGGCCAGGTTTAAATTTGAAATATTTAGTAACTCGCTTTATTTTCATTAATACCCTTTCTTATTATCTCCATTTTACATATGAGGAAACTGAGGGTCAGAGAAATGACTGGAGTGACTTACTATCTCTCAAATAGCTTGAAAGTGTCAGGGGCCACATGTAGCACTTGTCTGCAATTGCCCTCTCTGAAGTCACTAATGATCCCTTAACTGTCAAATCTAATCCTCTTTCCTCAGTCCTCATCTTTCTTGATGCCTCTGTAGCATTTGACACTATCGATCATTTTCTTGTGGACATTCTCTCCTCTTTATTTTTTTTTTCCTCCTCTCTGTCTGACTGGTCCTTCTCATGTTTCCTTTTCTAGTTGTTCATGCATGTCACGCCTAGTAATGCTGGGTGTCTCTCTAAGTTCTGACCTACAGCCTCTCCTCTTTTAGCTTTATACTATCTCACTTACCATCAGTTCCCATGGATTCAATTATTATTTCTACATCAATAATTCCCATATCGATACACCTAGCCCTAGTGTTTTTGTAATTTCTAGACCCACATTCCCAACTCTGCCTTTTAGCCATGTCAAACTAGATGCCCTATAGTTATCTCAAACTCAACAGACCCAAAACAGAACTCATTATTTTCCCTCCAAACCCTCTTCTATTCCAAACTTCCCTATTCTTGACAAAGACACCACCATTTTCCCAGTCACATAGACCCGCAATCTAGGTGTTGTTTTCTACTCCTCTCTCTCTCTCTCTCTTACTCCACATATCCAAATTCTTGCCAGATCTTATCATTCTTACCTTCACAACATCTCTCATACATGCCCCCTTTTCTCTATTCATGGAACTGCTACACCGTGCCCTCTTTGTCTCTTGCCTGGATGGTCCCAACAATCCTTTAATTACATCGTATGCATCAGGTGCTTCTCCATTCCAATAAATTACCTATTAAGTTTCCAAAGTGATTTTTGTAAAGTATAGATATAGCCATATAATCTCTTCCCTTACTCATTGAGCTCCAGCTCAACCTGTTACCTCCAGAAAAAAAAAATCAATCCTTCCATTTGGCTAAGCTTTTCATAACTTAGCATACCTTTACAGGGTTGATTTTTTTTTTCATCCCATGGGCAACAAAGTGGCCTTCAGATCCACACTGTCCTTTATTTTATGAAGATTATTTGCTCATTTAAAATAAATTTAAATTTAATTACTTATTTCATTAGCATTTTCATTTATTATTTATTTTAATTCATTATCAAATTAAAAATTAATAGCTCAGTACTCCCCCCTCTCTTCAAATTAGGAAAATTGCTATCATTTGGATAGAGATCTGGCTCTCTGCTTTAATTCAAAATTTTACTTTCCCTAACTAACACTTAACCTCTTTACTTTTTGAAGCAAAAATCAGGATGCAGAAAATATGTAAGCAAAAAAAAAAGAGAGTAGAGAATGTCAGTGTCTATTAGTAGACAAACATAGAAAGGAAAAGTTGGGGAAAGAGCAGACCTTTTATTATTTTTTCCCAGGAGAGGGAACTTTCTCTCAATTTTTGAAAAATTGACTGCAAGTAATAACTTCAGTCTGCTATTGAAGACTGGGCCCAAAGACCCACCTTCATCTTCCCCTTCCATTCCACTTTCCTCTCAGTTTCTCTCTGGGAAGCATTAGAAAGGCTCTCTCCATGGCTGCTGTTCTTGCTCATATATTGTAGTAGCTGCTTTTCTGTATTAGTCTGTTCTCTTGTAGTGTGTGTGTGTGTGTGTGTGTGTGTGTGTGTGTGTGTGTGTGTGTG
>NW_027187313.1:8414713-8430152 GCF_028583685.1 Petaurus breviceps papuanus | reverse complement strand
GTGTGTGTGTGTGTGTGTGTGTGTGTGTGTGTGTGTGTGTGTGTGTGTGTGTGTCCCTTTAGGAACTCCTGGGTGTTGACTTCCAGTTCAAAGATTGAAATTGGCCCAAATTGCTCCCAAGATTACAAAGGAATGCTTATCTCTCTTTGTTACAAATATCAGTGTTCTAGTCCATTTTGAAATCACCAATTCTCAGAAACAGAAGTAAACAAATATTTGTAAGGGAAGATATATGCTTAGGAAATTTGGGAAGGAAAAATAATTTTCTGCTGAGGGTGAGAGGATATGGAATGGAAGAAAGACTATATAGATGAGGTGACATCTGAATTGAATCAGTTCAACCCAGTGTGACATGCGTTTATCAAGGCACTTTGCTAGATACTAGGGATACAATATAAGAGAAAGAATTCCTGGCCTCTACAAGCTTCCATTCTACTGGAGAAAATAAAATATGCAAACATAATCATATTCATGACAAGTTGGAGAGGAAGGAACAAGTACTAATAACTGAGAGGCAAACCCTTCCAGAGAGAGATGGAAACATGAGCTTAGCTTTGTAGGAAGCTAAGGGTTTGAAGAAGTAGAGGTCAACAAGAAGTGCAGTTCAGAAATGAGGAATGGGATGGCCTATGCAAAGGTTCGGAGGCAGTAGATGAATTGCCAATTAAGGAAAATACTGGTTGTAAGAGAGGAGAAGAGCGGATATAAAATAAGGGTTGGGGGGATTTAAGAGATGTTGTGCTGGTAGAATTGAGTTTTATCAACTCAGCGTATATGGGAAGGCAAGAGAAAGGGAAGAGTTAAGGGCAATGCTGAGATTTTGAATCTGGGTAATTAAAAGGGTCATTATGTCCTCAACAGAAATAGGAAAATTTAGAGAGGTGGGTTAAATAGAGAAGACAATGAGTTCTGTTAGATATGCTGAACAGAGATACCTTTATAATGTCAAGTTGGAGATAGCCAACAAGTGATGCAATATTGTCACTCAGAGGCACTATGGCGATTGGATATATGCATCTTTTAATCATCTGTGAAGATCAATGAATCCATGGCAGCTGATGAGATCAGCCAGAGACAATGCTGTAAGACAGAAAAAAAGACAGTCAAGGTTTGAGCCTTAGCAGATGCCTACAATTAGGTGGTGAGATATAAATGATAATTGAACAAAGTAAGCTGAAAAAAAATAGCAACAAGCAAGGTAGGAAAATCAAAAGATAAAAGCATAAAATGTAGGAGGAAGAAATTGTCCAGGAAGGGCATACTTGAATATAAAATGTTGCACAAAAGTCAAGAATGGTGAAGGCTGAGAAGAAACCATTTGATTGAGTGATTAAAAGATAATTGGTAACCTTTGAAAGAGGAATGAGTGGGATGAGAGGAAATAGATGCAATTAGGATATTATTCATTCATTTGTGTTTTTTGCAATTATTTAGTTAAACTTCTCTGGAGTGGCTATGGATCTCATCCAGGAGAATCTGCAGGGTTCTCAGCTTAATAAAATCAGAATGATATCATCCTTAAGAAGAACAAGTTAAGCACTTAAATGGTGTGGCATTTTTTATTTAGATAAATTTCTTCCATGACAATGCCAAGAATATTTGGTGAGCACATGTCTCCCTGTTTTATACCTTGACCAGTAGTAATGGTCAGAGGCTAACCAAATAGGATTGTCCCTCTTGTGTTTGAGACACCTGGTCAGAAGAAAGCATTTAAGGCAGCACTTTCTCCCCTATAACAAATATCTGTAGTCAAGCAAAACAAATCACCATAGTGGTCATGCATGAGAATATCTGTCTGGTTCTATATTTCTAATCTATCATCTCTCTGTCAAGAGGTGGAACATACATTTCATCCATTCTTGAAGTCATATTTGGTTGCCACTTCCATCAGACTTCTGAGGTCTTTCAGAGCTATATCTCCTTACACTATTGTTGAGGTCACTGCAAAAATTGTTGCCATGGTAGGCCTTTCCTGCCTCTTTTCCTCACTCTAGATGCTAATGTTTTCCTAACATAATTATCTTCTATTTGTTTTGTATATACTTATATTTGGGCATATGGTCTCACCTTCCTAGATGATAAGCTCCTTGATGGTAGAGGCTTTTTGGCTTTTGTGTTTGTATCTCTAATGCCTAAACAGTGCCTTGCATTTAGTAGACAATATACATGTTGATGGATGTGAATGAATATATAAATGAAGGAATGAATAATACAATTATGAAGTGTTTATCATATGTCACGCACTAAGTGCTGGAGATACAAAAACAAAAAGCAAACTAGAGAGGAAAATGGAAAACCTCGTATATGGACACCCAAAAGTTCCAATTTAAACCATAATCTCATTTGCATAGGAAACATTTATTTTGACTAACAAAGAAAAATTTTATTTGTGCACTGGAACTTGTCATAAGTAAATTGAAGCTCCTTTTCCAAAAGCTTACTGGGGCCGCATCTTATATTTAAAAAATCAGTAAATTCATAGCTAATGTGTAAGGATTGGTCCATCAAGAAGGAAAATTTTCAATGAGCCTTACCATCTATCATCAACAAGTGTGGATAAATCCAAGAGATTACATAAACTTCAGGCAACTTCAGGAACATGCACTTGACCTATCTAGTTATTTTTTTTTAATTGTCATTTAATTATGCTGCCCAGGCCAAGGAAGTCCCACTTGAAGTAGTTCACTTCAAATAAATAATTATTCAAATTTCCTGCATGGTCTAAACCCAGTTAAGTGGCATGCAACTGACAAGAACTCTCAATTAATTGTCATTTTCTCTGTAGCTGACTTTTAGGGGTAAATGTTGAATGAGAGGAAAAAAGAAGAGTTGATATGAGTGACTTAATAAAATGCAAAATAAGGCACAATTCCCACATTATGTTCTTGAACTAACAAAGATTATCTGTTCTGCTATTATGTTCACAAATCCTTGACTGTGAGAATAAATGGAGTAGTTGGGCAAAGAATTTAGCATCCTGACTCCCAGTCCAGAATTATTACAATATCACTTATACTGATTTTTTTGGAATAATGACCTTAAGGAACAACTGGATTCAAAATCATCAGAGAAATATTTCTGTTATGTTTAAGGGTGTACTGGAAATGTCCAGTTGTGAAATGTCCAGCATGAGCATTTATACATTGGAAACTGGTAAATGGCTACAAATCAGTGTTTGATTGTCTAAACTTAAGAAAATGATGGAGAAAATGTTAATAATGCAGATTAAAGTTTAAAATGTGTGATGCAGACATTTTTAGAGACCTAAATTATTAATCATTTTCCAGTACATCCCTGATTATGTCCCATAGACTTGATTTTTAAATTGAAAAAGTGGTTACTATATACCAACTATGTGCAAAGCATTAGGTTTTATGAGGCTAAATATAAAAAAGGTAAATACATTTTAGAAATGTTTCAAGAAAATAGTTTATATAAAAAGGCATTTGGTTAACTGATGAAATTGATCATCCCTCAGGCTCTCAGAAATTAAATTATCCAGAGCACGTCAGTCCCAAAGCACTGACTAAATGACAATTCAGTGTGGGATAATAAACTTAAAGCTGGAAAACAACTTAGAGGTCATCTAATCCATTTACAGATGTGGAAACTGAGTCCCAAAAAGGTTTTTTTCTTGATTTGCCCAAAGTGACTTAAGTAGTGACTCCAAATTCAGTACTCATTCAATTGAACTTCATTGCCATTGTTATATTTCTTTTTCAAGGCCCCCAAAGCAACAGGTTGGCCACCTCAAAATCACCTGTGGTTCCTTTCTTCTGATACTTCTGGCCTCTGACTAGGTAGAGTCTGGTCCCTCTGTAACCCTCTCTCCTCTCTGTCACCATCACTACAACCACTAGATTAACCTCTCCAGTCTCAGTGGTTTTGCTTTTTAGGTTTATAGTCATAGGCTTATTCCTACACTTAGGCTTACTACTACTACTAGCCCATGTGGTTCAAGTGTTTCCATCTCAAAATTCAAACAATCCCAAAGCAAAACCCCAGAAATATTTGTGTGGGAGGGAGGGGTGTTTATATCCTGTAACCGACATTTCCCATAAAAGAAACCAGTCCATCTGGTTAAATGCCAATATTTAACTAGTCACATCAGAGACAGTTGTTATTTGTTTGATAAATTTATCGCTTAAATCTATTGGAGGCAGTCTATTTTCTCATCTTCTGGTTGAAATCATTTTAGAATGAATTCAGATAGGATTTCGTTGGTTATAGGGGACTCCCAATGAGGAAATTCCTATCAATGAAAATAGGCACCTCTTCTTCAACTTCTTAGAAAAGCATTCTAGGGAACCTCTGAGAGGGTAAAAGATTTGCCCAGGGTTACAAAGTCAGAATATCTTAGATAAGGGACTTGAACCTAGATCTTCATGATTCTAAGGCTGGCTCTCTATCCACTAAGATATATCATCTCTCACTTTTTGTTTAATTAATTGAAAATTAGATTTCCTTCATTTGGGTATTTACAATATGAAATTAGATGTAATTTGGGCCATCTCTTACTGTGGAACTCTATTATCACATTCTACCCAGAGTTCACATATGGCACCTATGATCTCATTGTAGAAGGTATTTCCTCTGGCACACACCACATTCCCTCCATGCTTCCTTATGCTATGTAAACTCATCTCATCTGTATCCTTTCATAAATCTAATGGGAATCTCTAGAGACAGTTTGGTGTAGGGCAATGGTTGGCAAACAGATATAAATGGGGGCCACTGATCAGCAAATAAGGATTCCTGTGAGTCACATATTGAATTAGTTTTAAAATGTAATGTTATCTTTGTTTTATATGTATTTTTATTTATTTGTTAAATAATTCCCAATTACATTTTAATCTGATTCAAGTAGAATCAGGAAGGGTTGCATGGCTTGTAGCCAGCCAGTGTGTTTGATACCTCTGCCATAGAGAAGCATTGGACCTGGAGTCAAGAACTGAATTCAAATACTTCCTCAGACATATGACAGTTGTATGACCCCGGAAACCCCCCTAAACTCTCATGGCCTCGGTCTCCCATCTCTAAAATAAGGAGGTTGTTACTAACAAAACCCACAGCAAGAAATAGAAAGAGAAATTCCATTTAAAGTTATTATAGACATTATAAAATATTTGGGAATCTACCTGCCAAAATAAACCCAGGACCTATATGAACACAACTACAAAACACTTTTCACACAAATAAAGTCAGATCTAAATAATGGGGAAAATATCATTTGCTCATGGATAAGTTGAGCTAATATAATAATAATGACAACTTTACTTGACCTAAATTAATTTATTTATTCAATGCCATAACAATCAAACTACCAAAAATTATTTCATAGAGCTAGAAAAAATAATAACAGAATTCATCTGGAACAACCAAAGGTCTAGAATATCAAGGGAATTAATGAAAAGAACTTCTAGGAAAGGTGGCCTAGCCATACCAGATCTTAAATTATATTATAAAGCAGCAAGCATTAAAACTGGTACTGGCTAAGAAACAGAGTGGGAGATCAGTGGAATAGGATAGGTACAAAAGACACAGTAGTCAAGGACTATAGTAATGTATTACCTGATAAACCCTTTTGTCAAATAGTGAGTTCTTATCCCAGAAGCTGGTGTCTTTGGGTTTACCAAACAATACATTACTATAGTCATTGACTGCTGTGTCTTGTGTACCTAACCTCAAAAGATTTATATGAACTGATGCTGGGCGAGGGGAGCAGAGCCAGGAGAATATTGTACACAGCCACATTGTACAATGACTGGCTTTGATAGACATAGCTCTTCTTAGCAATGCAGGTTTCTAAGACAACTCCAAAAGGCTCGTGATGGAAAATGCTATCCACATCCAGAGAAAGAACTAAGGAGTCTGAAAGCAAATTGAAGCATACTATTTGCTCTCTCTCTCTCTTTTGTTTTGTTTTGTTTCTTCTTTCTTGTGGTTCATCCCATTGGTTCTAATTCTTCTTTATAACATGACAAATGTGAAAATGTTTAATATAAATGTATATGTAGAGCCTATATTAGATTGCATGTTGTCTTGAGGAGTGGGGAAGGGAAAGAGGTGGAGAAAATTTAAGACTCAAAAGCTTGAGGAACTGAATGTTGAGAACAAAAAATAAACAAATTGAAATAAAATAAAATAAGGAGGTTGACTTTGATGACCTCTCAGATCCTTTCTTGTTTTAAATCTATAATACAATAACCTCCCCAACTTCCAGGAGTCCTTCCTAAGAGCCTTTATTGAATACCATGCTTACCTCAAATAAGCACTGGTATATAGTAAATAGTGTGCTGTCTCTGGAATCAGGGGGCCAGAGTTCAGATGCTATCTGAGATATTTACTATCTATAAGACCAGGGGTGTGACTTAATGTCTCTACCTGGAATTAATTTTCTCATCTGTAAAATGTGAAGGTTGGTCTACATAATCCTTTCTAGCACCAAGTCTACGATCTGATGAGAATGACAGACTGAGAAAAGACAAGCACACACGTGCACACACATACACACACGCATGCGCACACACATACACACATGCGCGCACACACAGAGTGTGACACTGAGAGACAAACAGAAAGATATCATTTATTGAGTGCCTATATTATGCTAGGCAGCACCAGCCAGGTGATATAGTGAATAGAGTACTGGGATAGCAATCAGGAATGGCAACCTTTGTAAATTCAAATCTGGTCTCAGACACTTACCAGCTGTGTGACCTTGATCAAGTCACTTAATCCTGTTTGCCTCAGTTCCTCATCTGTAAAAATGAGCAAGAGAAGGAAATGGCAAACCACTCCAGTTTCTTTGTCATGACAACCCCAAAATGGGGTCAGGAAGTCTGACATGACTGAACAACAACACATACTTTATGCCAGGCATTGTGCTAAGTTTTCTGATAAACAATTTGCCCTCAAGGAGCTTACTTTCTCTTTTTTAACAGCATAATTCTTTATTTACTAGTCAAAACAATCCTAATTACATCAAAGCTTGGAAATAAAACTGTTTGCAAGTAGTCAGTCACTGAGATGACAGACCACAGTAAGGAAGAAAAGAAGAAAAAAGCAAGAGTTTGGTTGGAGAGTTTGCTCACTGAACTGAGCTGGTTCATTCATAACAGCTAATTCCTGTCCCATATGAAGATGGAATTTCTTTACTCAGCCTTCTCGTAGACCCTGTGTCAAGTCATATTGTTCATAACACAGTCCACCAGTAGCTTTCCATCTTCTACTTTTCTTGTTATTGTGCTTTCCTTCCCATCCCAAACCTGTAGTTGGATCAATGTATCATTTTCAAGGGTACAAAGAGTCTGAGTTTTCCTGCCATCAGCTGTGGTCTCATCAAACTTTTCACCAAGTTTAAAAGAGAATTGTGTAGTTTTAATGGTACTCTCAATCTTAATGGTAATTACATCCCCATTTTCAGAGATATAAACATCTGGTTTGGCCACTCCAGCCATCTTCCTCAAAGCCATCCCCACTCCCAGTTCCTTCATGTACTCCTCAAATTGTTTGCTTTCCACAAGGCGCCATTTGCCCAGCAACTGCTTGGGAAAGACCATGGTGATTCAGGAGAGAAGAGGAGGGAAGAAACCCAGAGAAGAACAGAGCGTTCCACTGAAAGGTAGAGAACTGGTATGCAGGAAAAGCTTACTTTCAAATGGAGGAAGACAATTAATGCTTAAAGAGAAAGGGAATGGCTAGTGAGACAGAGTGCTTTGGAAATAGTTGGGAAATGACATAGTGGCTAGAGTGGGCAAATACTTATTTATCAGAACTGAGGCACCTTGGACAGAGTCCAAGGTTGTGGTGGAGAGGAAATGACCATGTGGTCTATAATGTAAAACATTTGGGCTCTTCGGTCAAAAATGAATTAGTTCTTCTAAATGTTTATTCTTTGCAACTTCAAGCATGTAACTTAATTGCATTTTTTAGGTTGAACGGTCTGAATTTACTGAATGATTTATAGATGATGCAAAAATTTTATTTCAATTTGCAACTGACTCACTTTTCCCTCTCCAACTAAACGCTAGTTATTTTAATTGGCCAATACTTTTTTTTTTTAAGCAAGTAGGGTTAAGTAACTTGCTTAAGGTTACATGGCCAGTTATTTCTGGGTGTGGTGCTAAGTATCAGAGCCCAGATTCGATCCCAGGTCATCCTGACTCTGGGGCCGGTGCTCTTACTCACTGCGCCACCTGGCCACCCCTAAGCAATTGGGGTTAAGTAACTTGCTCAAGGTTACAAGGCCAGGTGTTTCTGGGTGGGTGCTAAGTGTCTGAGGCCGGATTCGATCCCAGGTCATCCCGACTCTGGGGCCAGTGCTCTTACTCACTGTGCTACCTGGCTGCCCCTGGCCAATACTTTCAATTCAATATTTATTACTTGCTTTTCCTCTTTTTTTTATTTTGTCTTTTTCCTATACTCCGAATGATTCTTTAAAAAGTTTAGACTAGTTTGAAGATTTGCAAGACACAAAATTTCAGTGTGCATTTGATTCTAACACAAAAATCCAGTACTCCTATTATTTCCTTTATTCATCTTTCCTTTGTTCCTTTGAATCACCTTCTCTTTGATTCTTCTGAGATGATAGAAATAGACAATTCATATCATCAACTAAAAGACTACTAGGGTAAAAATTTTACTTTTTTTGTTATAAGGGACATTCAGGGTCATTAAAAGCATTGCCCAGTTTCAGAAATGAAATACTATTTGCTCTCCTCCTTCTACTAAATTCCAGGAGAAGTTTAGACCATCGTCCATTTGCAGCAAGGTATGGATAGCTAATTTATTGACTCAAAAGATTGGGTTGCCACCCAGCTCCCAGTCATCAGGACAATATTCATTTTTTATTCATTTAGTTTGGTTTGGTTTGTTTCCATAGGGTGAATACCATGTGGGAGACCTGGTGATGTCCCAGTTACTGATGGAATAAGCACTATATAATGTGAAAATAGTAAAACGTCTTTGCAGATAGGCACTTCTCTTCTATTTGAATAAAATAATACTTTGAAATCATTCCATCTCACTGTGTGAAAGGTTTAGTATAGACCCAAGGATAGCTCAAATTGCTTGCCCTCTCAGTGGGTGAGGGGGCGAAGGGGGAGAAAGGAAGAGAATTTGGAACTCAAATTTTTTAAAATGAATGTTAAAAATTGTTTTTACATATAACTGGGGGAAAATAAAATAATAAATTTTAAAAAGAAATATTTTTTTTAAAGGATAATCAACTGTGATAGACTTAGTAACTCTGGTCAACACAATGACCCACCACAAAATTCCAAAGGACTCATGATGAAAAATACTATCCACATCCAAACAGAGAACTGATGGACGCAGGGTGCAGACTGAAGCTTCTCCTGCTCCCCCTCCCCATGTCCTTTTTGTGCTTGGAAGTGGGGAGAGGGGGCAAACATGGCTTATGTAGAAATTTGTTTTGCATGACTTCATATTGTAATGGGCTTACCTTTTCAGTATGTGGGATGGAAATAAAGAAGAGAGAGAGTTTTGGAACAGAAAAAAAAATAAAACTGAATTATTAAAAAAAATCTGAAAAAAACTCAAAATATCATCAGATAGCATGATTTCAAGGTGTTTTGCCCTCCTAATACTTTCCTCTGGGATCTTTTCAAATTATCAACAACCTTACTTCCTTCACTGCCTGTGAAAGTCTCACCTTGAACATCCATCTTTCCCTTTGGCCTGAACATCCTTCTACCAGACCAGACCTCTTCTCCCATCGCTGAGTCTCCATTTTAGGGAGGGCCTCAGGCTATCCCACCTTCATTCCCCTCCCAGCTCTATTTCTGACTAGCATGATTTTGCCACTAGGCCTCACCCTAGAGATCTTCCCTTAGTGATTAGGCCCTCTTCATCCTGGAACATCTATCCTCCTCTGTGGCCTTCCCACACTGGAAGTCCTCTGCCATTCTTGTTACTTTTTCTCACTGGTGAGTTCCTCCTGGGACCTCCATTTTAGCAAAGGGCCCAAGCTGATTCACCTTCCTTCCCTTCTTGGCTCTGCTCCTGACTTCCCAGACTTCATCACCATAGCCCAAGTACCCTTCTCTCCTCTCATACTCTCTGCCTTTCAGCTCCCTTTCATATGTTGTCTTCCTCCCATTAGAATATAAACCCTTTGAAGGCATGACACTACATTTCTTTTAATTTATATTTCTATCCCCAGCACTTACCACAGTGCCTGTAATATATTAAATGTTTAATAAATGTTTATTGCCTGCCTTACTAAAATGTGGTGCCCAGTGCTAAATATAATATGCTAGATAAAAACTTTTCCCCAGGAAATAGTACTGTAGGACTATCATGTCTCCATGTGTCATATTCTCTCAATGCAATCTAAGATTACCTTTTTGACTGTCACATCATATTCATGTTTCTATTGTTAAGAGTGATTACAAGTCAAAAAAATTTTTTGCATCTTTTTAAAAAGGATCATTTAAATGCCTCTCTGATATTAAATGTCCATCTTTTTTGGTTGATAATTAGGTTCAGTTTTATGGACTATACAAATTTTGCAGTTGCAACTTGAGCTTATTTGTTTTTAAAACTATTTTATTCCCTACTTTGATTTCTCATGGCTTCAATAATAATTTTGTGTTATTAAATTTTTATTTTTCCCTTTACATTTGTAGGTCTTTCTCTGGGTCCCTTGGAAAATTGGATGTTGTTGAAATCTTAAATTTAACCATTATATATTGTAGAATTGAACGTAGCTTTTGTTGTTGTTTTGTTTGAGGGCTTTCTTTTTTTGGAGATTATCTGTGAAATCTCTCCATTGATGCTTTATTGTCTGTTCTCAGAAATTCTAGGCACATTTCTTTCATTATTTCTTGGATTCTTGTGTTCAGGGTTTTGTTGGGGTTTTTGTGTATGATTTTTTCATGTCCTTCTGGAAGATCTATGATCCTTATCTTACCTTTGTCCATAATATCTTCTACGTCAGTTGCTTTAACTTACAAATTCTTTTAACTTGGTTTTCTTTGCTTCTCTTCTGCCAGATTTTCCTTCACTTCAATATTTTTGTCTTTCAAAACTGTAAATCTCTCACTTTTTTTTTTTAAGCAATTGGGGTTAAGTAACTTGCTCAAGGTTACACGGACAGTTATTATTTCTGGGTGTGGTGCTGAGTATCTGAGCCCGGATTTGATCCAGGTCATCCCGACACTGGAGCCAGTGCTCTTACTTGCTGAGCCACCTGGCCGCCCCTAAATCTCTCACTTCTTTAGAAAAACTTGGCATTGTGGAATAATTTTTCCCCTAGTTTGTTCATTGTGTTTTTCAATTTTCCAAGCTTAATCTACATTACTCTCCATCAAAGACTCTATGTTACAACTGAGTTGGTCTAATTGCTCTACTGAACTCAACACTCCATCTCTAATCTGAATGACTGGCAATCCGTAATACCTAGAATTCAGTCTCTTCACTTATGTCTCTTAGAATCCCTAGCCTAAGTTTATCAACTTTAAGGAGTCTTAACTGAGTCTCTTACTTTTTAATTATATGCATATGGTAATATGTTTAGCTTTTATTTTATTTGTTTGGTTTCATTTTGTCCTAAGCCCACCTGTTCCTTATATAGTGCTTTGCATACAGGAGACCTTTACAAAATGTTTACTGGATTGGATTGTATTAGAACAACCTTATAAAGAAGTCACAAAAATTTAACAAGCCTCCTTCCCTTTCCTTATCCCAAGCCTGAGTAACATAGCACCTTTTCATCAGTCCAACCATGAACCAGCCTTGCCCCAGCTACTCTTTCATCAATCCACTGTAAACTGCCCCTGCCCTTCCAGCTGTATGCAAAATGGAAGCTTAATAGTATCACTGCTTGAGATTTCCTATAAGAAGTTCCCACCCAGTACTGCATTCTTCCAGTTGACCTTTGCCAGTCATTTTCCTTCTTAAAGTTCATCGTCTTGACACATATGGAAAAACAGTCACAATTGTAACACATATAATAACCCAACAGAAAAAGAGAAGGGTGGGGAGAAGCTGAAGAAATAGTTTCTCTAGATCATTGGCAGCCCTAATGAGGCAATAGGTCCACAAAATGTTTCCCAATAGTAGAAGGACTTAATCATACCTACAAGGTACCATAAAACCACACTAAGGCTGGGTTTCTGCCAGTTTCCAACATAATCTAAGCTGGCTAAGTCTGTAGGTAGAGTCAGCTTGCTCAGGTGTCCAATTATTATTGACATTTTAGTGGGGTGATCAAGGAGAAACTCCAAAAGAGGATGAGGATGGCTGAAACAGTTCTCCTATGAATAGAAAAGACAAGAAAGTGAATTTATTTAAATTCCTTCATTGGAACATCTCCATCTTATCTTATTTCAGGGAACTCAAATGAGATAAGGTTTAGAGGAAACAGTATGAAAGGTTTAAATTCAGCTCAACTGACATTTATTGGGATCTACTTTGTGCAGTTATGTTGGGAGGTATGTGATATGCCAGCACTTAGCAAAATGCCTGGCCCATAATAGATTCTTAATAAATGAACTCTGACCTGATGTACCTGGTATACAGGTAAGGAAATTCAAAGAATATACAAAATAAATTTCAAGCTCAATAAAATGCTCCAGGGGTGGGGAAACCACATATGGCCCTCTAGGTCTTCAAGTGCAGCCTTTTGACTGAATCCAAACTAGATTCAGTCAAAGGGCCTCACTTGAGGACCTAGAGAGCCACATGTGGCCTCAAGGCTGCATATTCCCCACCCCTGTGGTAATCACTTTCAGGAACTGGAACAGGGAGAGAGACACATTGAACTGTAGATTTTACAAGGATATAAGGCATTTTTATGTTTTTAATTAAATAATCATATCTCATTCATACAATAAATACTTACTGAGTTCCTACAAAGAATGCTGTTAGGTTTTACATTGTCTTCTTCCCTCCATTCTTGTTTCACCTTGATAGGAGAAGTTGACTTTCTCATGTTCAGTTCATGAATACAGAAGAGGAAACAGAGAAGGGATAGCAATTTGTTTGGGGTCAAGATACATTGATTCTTCCTTTGTCATCTCCCTAATCTAATATTCTGATGCTAATTAGAAAATTCTTTACCTTTGATTTTATGTAGTTCTTATTTTTCCCCAATTACATTTACATCTATCACTTTATTCCATTCACAAGATAGCTCTGTGGTGGCATGCAAATCTTTGTCAAGAACCTGACAGGCAAGACCATCACTCTGGAGGTGGAGCCCAGTGACACCATTGAGACTGTCAAGGCAAAGATCCAGGACAAAGAGGGCATCCCTCGTGACCAGTAGAGGCTCATCTTTGAAGGCAAGCAGCTGGAAGATGGCTAAACCCTGTCTGACTATAACATCCAGAAAGAGTCCACCCTGTATCTGGTCCTGCATCTCAGGGGAGGCTATTAATTGTTGACTTTGTGGTGAAAGAATAAATTGCCAATGCTAGCATCATTTTACACTTATTAGCTCTTTGAAGTCTTAATATAAGTTTTGGAATTACCAGGTTCAGTAACAGCTGAGCCAAATGCTAATAAAGGTTTTTGTTGGATATTGAAAAATAAAATAAAATAAACATAAAATAGCTCTGTAAAGTTAGCAGAACCTTATCTTTATCAGTTTAACCATAATTCATAATACTCATCTATGTACTAGACATCATGAGGTATGCAAATTATATACAGTAATCCTGTCCTCAAGAAACTTGAAATCTAATGGTTACATAGACACAGACATATACCTTTACACAAAATAGAATTATGTTGAAAGCATTATTGGTAAGGTCACAAATTAGTCTTAACTTTCTGGAAAATAATTTGGAACTCTCTCCCTGCTCCAGTTCCCAAAAGTGACTATCACAGGGGTGGGAAATCTGCAGCCTTGAGGCCACATGTGGCTCTCTAGGTTCTAAAGCGTGGCCCTTTGACTGAATCTGTGGTCCCCTAGGTCCTCAAGTGAGGCCCTTTGACTGAATCTAGTTTGGATTCAGTCTAATCACTAAGCTGTACACATTTTGATCCAGATAGGCCTAGGCAATACCTCAAGGAGGTTAAAATGTAGGCATGCACACCCACACACCCACACACACACATGCACACACAACCATGCAAGGTTCCTGTAACATCGTGTGTGTGTGTGTGTTTGTATGTGGTGGAAAAATTGGAAACAAAGTGGGTGTCTGTTGACCACCGAATGGCTAAAAAACTTTTGGTATGTCAATGTGTTAGAATATTATTGTACCGTAAGAAAAAATGAATGTAAACAATTCAGAGAAACACAGGGAGACTTGTATGAACCAATAAAGAATGAACAGAATTAGAACAAAATCCACAATGACTTCAATGATGATATGAATGATACCAAATTATAGCCAAACTGATTGAGGACAATAATGTTTGCATCACACTTGCATTGTTGTGAGGACATCATTTTACAAACCTTAAAGTACTATAGAAATATAAATTCCTATTATGGTGCCACAGGGATCTTGTGATTCTATCATTGAGGGCTCTATCACCCATTGATTAACACTTCTACACCAAAGAAGAAGGTTTTGGAGGGTTTTTGAGGCCAAATGTATTTCTTACCTGGTCCCCAACTTTCAGGTAACTAACTTATTCAACGAGCCTGTTAACTAAGCAGGTCCTCACAAGACAAAGCTATTTCAGAGTAGTAGGAAAGTTGTTTAGTCGGGTCTGACTCTTCATGACCCCATTGGGGATTTCTTTTTTTATTTTTTATTTTTTATTTTATAATAGTATATATATATTTAAACATTTGATTTTAAAACTTTGAATTCCAGATTCATTTCCTTCCTCTCTTATCACCCACCCTTACTGGGAAGATAAGCAGTTCAGTATAGGTTGTACATGTGTGGCTAATGCAAAACAACAACATAGCAGATATATTGTAAAAGACTGACTATATTTCCCTCCCTCCTATCCCACATCCCACTTGTTCTATTCTCTACTTTGATCCTGTCCCTTTTCAAAAGTGGGTGCTTCCAACTTCCCTCCCCCCCAGCCTGCCCTCCCTTCCATCATCCCCCCTCACATCCTCTCCCCCCCTATTCTCCTGGAGGGTGAGATCCCCTATTTAGTGTGTATTTCCCTCCCTCCTCAAGCCAGATTCAATAGGAATAAGGTTGACCCATTCCCTTTTGCCTTCCTATTCTTCCCCTCCATTGTAACCATTTTCCCTTGCCTCTTCTGTATGAGATAGTTGCCCCACTCTGTCTCTCCCCATCTCCTCTCATTATATCTCTCTCACCTCTTAATTTCACCTTTTAAGTATCATCCCTTCCTGTTAAATTGGTCCCGTGCCCTCTATCTATGTATACCTGTAAACATATATACACACATTCACATATGTATTCATATGCCTGCATACCCTCATATAAAGACATATATATATATATATATATATATATATATATATATATAT
>NW_027187313.1:8389421-8414703 GCF_028583685.1 Petaurus breviceps papuanus | reverse complement strand
ATATATATATATATATATATATATATATATATATATATATTTCTAATCCCTTCAACTACTGAGAAAAGTTTCATAAGTTACAATTATTGTTTTTCCATGTAGGAATGTTAATAGTTCAACTTTGGCCAAGTGGCTCAGCAAGCAAGAGCACCGGCCTCAGTGCCGGGACGACCTGGATCAAATCCGGGCCCAGACACCCAGAACCACACCCAGAAACAACAACTGGCCATGCAACCCCGAACAAGCCACTCAACCCCAATTGCTTAAAAAAAAATAGTTCAACTTTGATAAGTTCCTTATGATTTCTTTTCCCTGTTTACCTTCTCATGCTTCTCTTGCTTCTTGTATCTGAATGTCAAATTTTCTATTCAGCTCTGGTTTTTTCAGCAAGAATGCTTGAAAGTCCTGTATTCCACTGAATGACCATATTTTCCCCTGAAACAGGATACTCAGTTTTGCTGGGTAGGTGACTCTTGGTTTTAATCCCAGCTCCCTTGACCTCCAGAATATCACATTCCAGGCCCTTCAATCCCTCAGTGTAGAAGCTGCCAGATCCTGGGTTATCCTGATTGTGTTTCCACAATATTCAAATTGTTTCTTCCTGGCTGCTTGTAATATTCTCTCCTTAATCTGGGAATTCTGCAACCTGGCTATAATATTCCTAGGAGTTTTCTTTTTGGGATATTTTTCAGGAGGTGATCAGTGGATTCTTTCAACCTCTATTTTGCCCTCTCGTTTTAAAACATCAGGGCAGTTTTCTTTGAGAACTTCCTGGAGGATGCTTTCCAGGCTCTTACTTTGGTCATGGCTCTCAGGCAGTCCAATAATTTTTAAATTATCTCTCCTGGATCTATTTTCCAGGTCAGTGGCTTTTCCCATGAGATATTTCACATTGCCTTCTATTCTTTCATTTGTTTGGATCTGTTTAACAGCATCTTGATTTCTCATAAAGTCATTAGCTTCCATTTGCTCCAATCTAATTCTGAAGCAATGATTCTCCTCAGTGAGCTTTTGAGATTCTTTTTCCACCTGGCAAATTTGACTTTTTAAAGCATTCTTCTCCTCATTGCCTTTCTGAGCCTCCTTTGCCATTTGAGTCAGTCTGTTTTTTAAGGTATTATTTTCTTCAGTCAGGCTGTTGACTCTCATTTCATAATTTTCTTGCATTGTTCTCATTTCTCTTCCCAATTTTTCCTCCACTTCTCTTATCTGCTTCTTAAGGTCCTCTATGGCCTGTAACCAGCTTGTATTTTCCTTTGAAGCTTTTGGTGCAGGAGTTCTGACTTCACTGATTTCCTCCTGTTCCATGCCTTGCTCCTTCTTATCCCCAAAATAGGAGTGTAATGTTGGAATCTTCTGTCTGCTTTGTTTCCTTTGCCTGCTCATTTTGCCACTCAATGATTTGACTTTTGGGCTTTTTGCCACAGTAGGACTCTGCCACCAGACGGGGAGTTTTCGTCCCAAACGCTGGGGTTTTCTCAGCTGCCGGAACGTATTAAATGGGTACCCTCTCTGAGGTCTCCACACGCTCTGGCAAGCTGGACACACACCCCAGGACCTCCACCCTAGACTGCAATCCAGATCCAAGCAGGTCAAGAGCAATGACCCCTCAGACTGGTGCTTGGTCCCCCTACACTCTGCAGGCCAGGAGCTGAAGCTGCCACGTGGCGCTGGCAGGCTGTGCCAGCGTATCAGCGGTTTCTTGCCCCAGGGGTAAAAGCCACGCACTCCCACTTCCTGGGTCCCAAAGTCCAGAATGCACTGGCCTCTCACCTTGTCCTTCGCATCTATGTGTTGATAAATCTGGAAACGGCCACAGCTGCTGCTGATCTGGAGTCCCTCTGGCTGGAGGCTGGTCAGGCCCGCCCTGGGGGCTAAAGCCTCTGCATGGGGCTGGGCTCGGCTCCCAGAGCGCTGCGCTGGCCGATTCCTGCTGGCCTGCCGGGCTGTTCTCAGCGGGAGGTTAGCTTCTCTGTGTCATTTTGTGGGTTCTGCAGCTTCAAAGTTTGTTTAGAGTCCCCTTTTTACATGGATTGGGGAGGGTAGAAGTCGGAGCTGCGGAGGGTCGTGCTTCTACTCCGCCATCTTGGCTCCGCCCCCTGACCTCTGCTGCATTTGGGGATTTCTTGACAAAGATACTGGTTTGCCATTTCCTTCTCTAGCTCATTTTATAGTTGAGGAAACTGAGGCAAACAAGATTAAGTGACTTGTCCAAGGTCACACAACTAGTAAATGTCTGAGGCTGGATTTAAACTCAAGAAAATGTCTCCACTGTGCAACCAATAGGAAATGCTTGCCATAATCTATATAATCATCCTATATAGCTGTCTTTTCATTTCACCAGTAACCCTGTTGCCTTCTACTTCTTGCCACTTTCCAGACAGCACTTCCAGAAATTATACTCCTACTTCTGGGAAATGTTAATCTACTCTGATTTAGAACTCATGTCTTGAGGCTGAGCTGTCTTGATTAATGAGCAAGAACAAACCCACCCAGACCTTGACAAGCTATTCCAGAACCAAGCTTGGAATCCCATTTAGCTATTCACCCAGGATATCTGGCTATCAACCCCGTAGTCAAATTTATACATCATTTCCTCCCTCTCCCATCCAGCCTTAGCCTTCACCCTTGGTCTGGGAATAATTACCAAGTCACTGTTACCATTGTTTCCAAAAAGTACATGTCAATTGTTTGTCCTATCATTTCTAATTAATTGCCCTGTGACTAACCCATTTTTCTGGGTTAGTCTGTGACTCTCCAGGTCAAAACACCCTTCCCTAACCATCATCTCTCCACATGTATTTTCTCTCCATTATAATGGAAGGTCTTTAAAGGCAGGGACTCTCTTGCTTTTTTATATTTGCACCCCCAGTACTTACTACAATAAGAAATATATTAAATTACATACTTACTAGATGTTTTTTCATTCATTCCTTCATAGGTCATACTATTTAAAGGTGTATTATATTTTTTAAAGTCCCTTCACCACATATAAATGGATCCCCATCTCTAGATGACAATATTCTTTTCTTTTTTTCTGTCTCCTTATCGTTTCTCTTCTTTTTTTTAACTAAGTGAAAACATAAAATTTGTTTTTCTGCCACACTGATAAAACTATATTAAGAATCCTCAAACTAGTATACAAGATCACTTAGAATGGTGCAATAAACACACAGGCACCCTTAGTATACAGACAACTTAAAAACCCAGCTGCATTCCAAGAGCAAGTCAAGTCAACAAACATTTAGGTTCTTTTATTTATTTTATTTTTAGTTTATGAAATAAAACAAATATTTCTATAACATAGTAGAATTTTAAAAAAGATGATTGCACATGAAACTGCAATCTATTATGCACAACTTTTAAATATTTAATAAAGTTATCATGTACATTTCTTTTTCCCCTTTTTTTCTTCCTCCTCTCTACCCCTGCCCTAGAGATGGCTACAAATATGTAAAATCGTTCTATACATATTTCTATTTATCACTTATTTCTCCAAATGCAGATAGCATCTTCCTTCATATATCCTTTGTAGTTAATTTGGGTATTTATAATAGATCATTTATCAATTGGGAAATGACTCATATTGTAAACTTTACAAATTACATATTTTATAATATTTTATATATTTTATGTATATTATATATTTACATATTTGCAAATCTCATATTTGAGATAAATACCTTTATCTCATAAACTGTCTATAAAAACTTCCCCCCAGTTTTCTGCTTTCCTTTTGATCAAAAAGCATTTGTTAAGTATCTATTATGTGCCAGGCACTTTGCTAAATCCTGGGGGTACTGTTATAGGAATGCAAATTTTTAAGATCTTCCCTGCCCCTAGGTTAAGTATACCTGGAGTCTGTGGTGGGAGGTTTGTTTTTCAGGAACGGCCACACCTTGGTGCTTCGTGATTGGGCAGTGGGTCAAGAGGGTGGTTACATTCTCTGACCCAGAAGAAGACTATATAATCCCTGATGTAAGGCTTTGTTTTGGGGCTCACTTTGAGAAGTGTTGTGTGATTTGACCAGATGAGACTCTGAGCAGCTGTTGAGAGCCCCCCAGCTTTGAAAAACCCAGATGTTGATGCTTCCCTCTCTGGTAACTGTGATTTGGTATGGATATAATGGTTGGACAGTTGGAGGCCTGTCTGCTTGAAATGTTTCTTTCTGTATACTCTGAAGTTCAGGGTGCTGACCTTTTTCACCTGAACGAGGTGAATGATATGTTTGATTGATTAAAGCAAGATTGTTAACCCATTTTGAGTTGCTTTCCTTTAGAAAAGCAGATCTAAGAACCTGTGTTGGAAGCCACCCTGGGGACACTGGGGTGCTTGCTGCTACAAATACAAAGAAGGGTTAAAACAGTCCTTACTCTCAAGGAGCTTATAATATAATGGGGGAAACAACATGCAAGCCACTAAGTACAAAGAAGTCACCCAGGCTTGAATAACTGGGGAGATAGTGATACCCTAGACAGCAATAGGAAAGTTAGAAAGAGAAGAGGACTTGGAGAGGGGAAATAATGAGTTCACTTTTGGATATGTTGAGTTTATTATTGCCTATGGGATATCCAGTTTGAGATTTCCAACAGGCAGTTAGAGATGCAAGATCTGAGGTCGAGAGAGATTAGGGTTGGATGAATAGATCTGGGAATCATCTATATAATATACAGAGGCAATACCTGAATCCAGGAGAATTGAAAAGCTCACCAATGGAAGCAGTACAGTTATTCTTTCCACATCATGACTTTCCCTGTTGTGGTTTCAATATATTTCAGGTTCACAAAATAAATTAAATGGGAATTTTGGGGGAGTTTTGCAGAAGCCATAGACAACATGTGAAGGTCAACAGATGACCTGAAAAAAATGATTTTCCAGATCACAGGATGGGGGAAGGAGTGATACCAAAGGAGTGATACCAAACCCCTAACCCCTAATGTGGAAGGGATAACTGAATAGAAGGAGAAGAGAAGAGGGTCCACGGTGCCCTTGGAGGGTCTCCCATTGCTAATGGGCAAAACCTGGATGTGGAATCAGTAATGGAGAAAGGGTCAGACAGGTAAGAGGAGAACCAAGAGAAAGCATTTCTGCAAGAAGAGAAAAGGGAAATTGATAGTGTTAAAGGCTTCAAAGAAATCAAAAAGGATGAGGACTGAGAAATGACCATTAGATTTGGTACCACTTAGCCTAAGTAAATCACTTAGAAGTCACAGAGCCAATTATATATTGGACTTATATGTTATATATAATACACATATGTGTGTGTATATATATATATATATATATATATATACATCATATATAGGAGTCACATTATAACTATAACATCTAACAGTATAAAAAAATACAATGATCCCAATCTACCCTTTGGTCCCAATGACAATTTTTCTCACATTGATTGGCAAATACAAGTCACATTTTAACACTAGTGCCTGCCTGTTTCCCTAAGGATTTTGGTATGAAGAAATTGCCAGAGAAACAGTGGCAATTACATCCCTCAAAACAATAAAAATCCCTAACAGACCAAGAACCCATCCATCCCTAGACTGACCCTGTTCTCTCAGATCCCTGGCCAAAAGGATTAGCATGACCATTTCCACCAAAACCTTCCCCATTTGGGTGGCACTTAGGTGATTCCCGTTGGGATCTCAATCAGCCAGAGTCTCAGAGTTACCAGGATGAAAATTAAGCTCTCCTCCAGCATCATGAAGCAAAAAAAGAAATATATTACAATCTCTGGAGTGTAGGAATGTTCTAAACACTGTTACTGTTAAAGAAAATAGGAACAGAGTCCAGAGGCAAGTTCTTGCCAGTCCAAGTACTTGCAAGAACAGGTTGGTATCAGTTGTTCCACACTCATGGTATCATACAATAACCACAGAATCCAGATGATAATCAATACCAGCAGAAACAGAAGAAAAAGTTTGCAGTGGAGGCTGAGACATCTTGAGAGGTGACTGGGGAGTAGAGTGAGGTGACAGCCACAAGTGGAGATGATGTAAGAATCAGCGTAGAGTCAGACCTCTCACAATCCCATGTTCCCAGGTGAGGACCTTTGACCTCTGCCAGAGATTCTTGGGCTAAGAATTGGAGAAAGGATGAATAGCCACCTCCATTCAGAGGCATTTCCATCTGTAAAATAAACTGTTGAGTGCTTTTGGGGGGGGAGAGATTGAGGTCATCCCAAGGTACTTCTCAGCGAGCAAGGGGGACTTCTGGGAACGGGAAAGCAGGAAAGTCAAGGGAAGGGGATCCAAGAGTGTCTTTACTGACTCCTTCATGGAGGTAGTTAAAACCAGAGGGGCCAGGCTTGACTATGCCTTGGAAATGTCACTCTCTTTTAATGAAGGAGGCATCAGAAGCCAACTCCAGATTACGAGGAGTATTTTCCCTGATCCAGGACAAAATGGGGATTTCAGTGCTAAGGGTGACAACTGAGCAAAGGCAAGAGAGCCCATGGGCCAGCTTGTAAATGAGAATTGGTAACCTTCAAAAATAAAAGCAAACAGAGGTTGGCTTTCATGGGAAATAGGAATAGAATTAAACACATTAGCAAAATTCAATCACACCAAACAAGTCACTGTTTAAGTAACTTCTATAATCTTAGGCAAAGGAATCACAATGGGGAGAACAACTTTGTTAAGATTCCTATAGTCTACTGTGAAATTCCATCCATTCTTCCCTTTCTGGACCAGTTGGGTAAGGGAACTGAATAGGATGCTGTGGAAATGATAATACCTTCACACATGCAATAAATCCTTAATTATGAGGTGCAGTCTCTGTCCCCTAAGTTTGTACTGAAGAATGTTAGCAACTCTCTGGAGAGGGGGAGTTGGTGTGGTTCCCAGTGAACATGCCAGGCTGTTAGGGTCAGGGCATTGGGTTTTCCCCAAGACAGAAACCAATGGCTCATAATATCAATGCCTGCAATTAGAAAAATAAAATGATAGCCAGGTACGATGACAACTTGAGAGCAGGGAGCCAGCACAGGACACACTTCTAAATTAACTATGGTACGTTTACCAATAATAGTGTGGCCACCAAGTCCCTGCATGGATTTGGGAACTCCATGATGAATGTCAAGGTTCCTAGGAATAAGACTGACCTGTGTTCCTGTATCCAAAAGGGGTATCCCCTCTTGTTTATTAATAGGTGATCAGTGACCTTTTAAGGCCATGAGGAGTGATTATCCTTAAAAGACCCCAGACCTCACTGTCTTCCTTTAGTCTGTCTCCTGGCCCTCTAACCCTGGGCTCTTGCTCCCTGAAACCTTCCCCTGGGTTTGACCTGTCTTCCCCTGGGAGCCTTGCTAGAGTATACTGCTCTTTCTCATGTTTCTCCACCATATCTAGGTACTTGAGCAAAGCTTGTATGATGTCAGTTGCAGTCATTATGGGGAGGAGGGTGGCACAATACTTTTCAGGAGCTCATGGAAAGAACAGCAATTAAGCATCCCCAAGCTGGGCAGCTTCTCCAGGTACTGCCCAGGACCTCTACTCTGCTCCATTCAGGGCTCAGCAGTATCATGACACAGACACAAAATTTCCAAACCTTGTTATAGGGATCGTCCCTCCTCAAGAGTGTCCCAGGTGGTCATGGGAGTAAGCAGCCAAAGAAGACAAGGTGGGGTAAGCCTCTCTCCAGGTCAGGAATGACCATTAAAGGAGTGACAATGTGGGAGCTGCTTTTTCCCTGGCAGTGTCAAGACCTCTGCAGCTCTCAGGGAGTGACCTTGGAGTCTAGGCAAATGGTAACCACTTGGAGTAGCTCAGCAGAGGAAAGCTTAAGACATCTTCATTAAGGCACAATCTATATGGCCACTGGGATAACTTTTCCTCTGGCTTCTACATTAAGTCTTTGAGTAGAACCTGGATCTCAGGGCAAATTAGGGACTTGATTTACTTGAGATGTTCAGAGGAACTATCAGCATGTGATGGACCCCAGTGGTGGGCAGTGTCATCTTCAAGGGAATCTCAGTCTGTCTTATTGAAGTCAAGATCTAGGTCAGTCAAATCTTTGAAACGGTTGTTCTTACCCAATCATCTGGTTGAAAAAGTTGCAACGATCTTTTTCTAGCCTGTTTATCCTCATGCTAGCAGAATCCAGCAGAGATCTTAGGGGGCTTATATCCTTTGATGGCACAGGTAACATCTTTAGGGGTCAGTATAGGTGTTTATCTAGTTTCTTAAGAAGAGACTTGGCAGACTCATGACTAGAGCTAGGGGGTTGAAGACCTAAAAGTGGACTTGGGAGAGAACAGATAATTGGTAACAGTTATGAGAGGTGGCATTCCTAATCAGACCCAGATGTGGTGAAGAAGTACTCAGGGTCATTTATCAATACCAAGATGTGGTGAAGGCTCAGAGAGGAGGAGTTTCTTTCTAGGCACCAGAAACTGAGAGAGGGTTTGAGTTAGCTATGTGAGGCAGCAGGGGAGGAGTGACTCACAGATCTCTGCAATCATCCAGAAGTTATATCCAATCAGAAGTTGTGAGCAATAATTGCTTGATACAAGGTCAACATAGGGCAGAAGAGTGGAAAAGTACAAACTTGTCTGCCATTTCCTATAAACTTTATAGGCATAGGACCACTTGGCCTAAGTGACTCCATATTGGAATCCTATCAACATAACTATCTCATCAAACAATATAAAAATCACAATGATCACATCCCTCTTACCCAAATTTAGGCATCCTTTAGTGGTGACAAATTTTGTTTTGTTTCTTGGTGAGAGGGAACCTGAAATTATAATTGATATATGTCCCACTCCAATCAAGTGACCACCACCCCACTTCAGATTCTTGCCACTTCTCCCCAACCTCTCCCCTTTCCAAACCATTGTACACACAGCTTCCATAGAAATATTACTTAAATTGTTCTTTATTCATTAACAAGCCTTTTTTTATTCTCCCTCCCACTACCCTCCCCATTAAATAAAAATCAACAAAATACTCTTAACGAATATGCATAGTCAGACAAAGCAAACAGCTTCATTAACCATTGTCCAAAAGTTTATGTCACATTCTTCATATTGAGTCCACGGTTTCTCTGGAAGGAGGTGGGTAACATGCTTCATCTTTGATCCTTCTGGAACCATAATTTTAAAGTCTTTCAAAGATATTTTTCTTTATAATGTCATTATCTTATAAATGGTTCTCCTGGTTTTGCTCACTTCGTTATACATCAATTCATAATGTATTTCCAAGTTTCTCTAAAGCTAAACTCTTCATCATTTCTTATATGCAATAATATTACATTATATTCATATACTCTAACATGTTTGACTCAGCTAGGTGGTTCATTGCATAGAAATGGACCTGGAATCAGGAAGCCAAGAATTCAAATCTGGCCTCAGACACCTAGCCATGTGACCCTGGGCAAGTCACTCAACCTCTGTTTGCCTTAATCCACTGGAGAAGGAAATGGCAAACCGCACCAGTATCTCTGCCAAGAAAACCCAATGGACAGTATTAGCATGCTATGGCCCATGGGGTTTCAAAGAGCTGGACATAACTCAACAACTGGCCATTTTCCAAAATTGGGGACCATATTTAGTTGTCATTTTGCTGGTACAAAAGGAGCTGCTATACACGTTTCTGTACCTTTAGGCTGTCTTCTATTTTTCTGTGGTGTCTTTGGGTGTGTATAGCTGAGTCAAAAGGCGTGAACCATTAGTGAGGTTTAGTTTGGAGGCTTAGTTCTAAATTGCTTCCTCAAATGACTGGATTAATTCACAATTCTACCACCAGCACATTAGTGTGCCCATTTCCCCTAAGCCCCTCTAAGAGTTGTCATTTTCTTTTTTGCCATCTGCTAATTTGATCTACATGGAGTATAATTTTAAAGTTGCTTTAATTTGATTTTTCTAATGATTATTGCTTTGGAATAGCAAAGTAATAGTCTTCATTTTCCAAAGTGATGTTCTTACAGCACAGTTCTCGCTATGTCATTCCTCTGCTCGAAAATCTTTTTCAAAGAAAAAGGAAAACTAGTTTTTTTAGCAAACATTTTTTTTATTTTTAAAATTACCCCAAAAGTATTGTTATTTTAAGGGAAAAAAGGTTTTACCTTTTACTTTAGAATAAATAAACTGTGAACTCCGCAGCCTGGAATTTAAAGTCCTTCACAATCTAACATTAGGCCATTATTTCTCATTCTTTCCCCATCACACTTTCCATGTTTTAAGCAGACTGAACTGTTCCCTGAACTCTCTTGCTTCTACACATTAAGATCATTCTCCCTGAGGCTTATAGATTCCCTTCTGCTATCAGAATCCTTCTCTTCTTTTCTCTTCTTTTTTTTTTGTTTGTTTTTTTTTTTTTGCTTTTTGGAGGGCAATTGGGGTTAAGTGACTTGCCCAAGGTCACACAGCTAGTTTTTGCGTTAAGTGTCTCAGGCCAGATTTGAGCTCAGGTCCTCCTGACTCCAGGTTCTTTTCTCTTCTTTCAAGGCTCAATTCAGGTCCCTTACCATTCTCACTGTTGGTATTCTTTCCTCCAATTTTTGGAGGGTACTTTATCTGGATGTTTCCTTTCCTTTGCCCCCATCTTAATTTACTTCTTAGCATGCTGATCTGTGTACATGTTGTTCCTCAGCAGAAGGTAAGCTCTTCAAGGGCAGCTAATACGGTCAGTTTTCATCTATGCATCTTATTCCTGGTCTAGCACTTAGTAAATGTATTTGGTTCTTAACCAGTGTTTACTGAATTGAAATCACAAATCCAGGCCTGAAGTCCTTCAGTGATAGTTGAATGGGAGGGTTCAAGATCTGGCCACCTCCCCATCACCTATCTCCACTACCCAAGATGCGAAGACCACCCATTTCAGTAGTTCCCTCAATTTAAGACCTATTCCCCAAAGCTTCTGTCTCCTTGCCACTAGCTTCTTAAGATCATAGATCAAGTACTGGATAGAATACTAGAGGTGATTTAGTTCAAACCCCTCACTTGACAGCTGAGGAAACTAAGGTTCAGAGAGTTTAAGTGACTTACCCAAGGTCACCCTGGGAATTAAGTGGTTGAGCTGGGATTCCAATTCAGCTCCTTTAATTCTGAAGCCAGTATGCTTTCTACTCTCTCATGCTCTAGCATCTAAAGCCTACCCTCTCCTGGAACAGATGACCCCTCTCTGAGGTCAACTTCCTTTCCCCCTTTCCTTCCTTTCACTCTCTCAATGAGCACAGGTCAGACAGCATCCCAACCTCTCTTAACTTTCATCCTTCCTCTGCTCCCAAGATACTCAATTCAAGTATGTATTTGGGGGGGGGGGTTCCTAGAAGGGGGCATATCAAACACAATTTTAACTGGCATTTAATGATATTTTCATAAACAACTCCCTTCATATTATGTACGCCTATACTTTCTCTAGTAATGAACTTTCTCATGAAGAAGTTTGTCCCAGGAATGTAAACCCCCAAGGAGCTTATAAATCTTTTCCTTAACTTAGGTATCATTAGCAGCTTTGAAATAAGAGGAAATGTCCTATGCTAATTATACCCCAAAGTTCAGTATGTTGAAATACAACAATAGATGTGTTAAAAAAAAAAAGTTCTATTTTTCTCTTCATGCCACATGAACACAAAAGTAGGTCTTTGAAAACAAGTTGACAAAAGATCTTTTCTGGTTATATTGAAAGCATTCAAGCTATTCTTGGGGCAGCTAGGTGGTACAGTGGATAGAATACTGAATTGGAACTAAGGAAGACATAAATTCAAATCCTGCCTTAGACAATTAGTAGTTGTGTGATCCCTGGCAAGGCATTTAAACTGTTTACCTCATTTACCTCATCTGTAAAATAAGGATAATAATGGCACTATTTTAGAAGGTCATAGTGAGGATTAAATGAGATGGTATTTGTAAAGCACTTGGCAAATTTTAAAGGGCTAAATAAATATAAATGCTGATTATTATTATTGTTGTTATTGCTATTATTATTATTATTATTACTCCTTTCTAAGACTAAAGAAAGTGCATTGGGCTTAGAATTGTAAAACTCCATGTTCTTATAGGATCATACCCTGGGGAACCAATGAGTCTACTCCTGTGCATTTCTTCCTTTGTAAAATAAGGGTAAAAATGCCTCTTGTAATAGCAGGCTTTATACAATGTTCATGCTTGCAAAATGCTTTATATATTCTATCTCATTTTCACAGCAATGCAACACTCTGAAGTTGATGCTATTCTTCTAATTTTACAGAAAAGCAACTGAGTCTGCAAGAGGTTTATTGACTTACCCAGGGTCACTAGGAAGATTCATGGGGAGATTTCAACCTAGGTTTTTCTGACTCCAAATCTAACCTTCATCCATAATCAGATAAGTTTATGCACGCAAAGTAGATTGTAAGCCTTAAGATTCAGTAATTCTTGCTATCCCAGAAATATCTGGATCATAGACCTAGAAGGAAGGTTTCCCACCAAGTCATCTCCTTCCTGTTTGCCCCTTTCTCTAGTCATGACTTGGCCTCAACTAGCCCAGGTTACTTCAGTAGCTATCTTTAGGAGGGAACTTTGGTTGATGGTCATTCGTGATAGCACATGGTCTGACCTAAAGGAGAACTTTCTGTTTTTAGCTCAATCTAAGATTGGGTGTCGTTTGATTTAGGGTAAATGAACCTTGGATCGCAGAGGATCTTCCTAATGGATGATGTTCCCATAAATCATACAATTCACAGAAATCACTTTAGAATAAATCCCCAAGATTAAAAGAGAGAATCACACTCCTTACTCATACTTAACTTAAAAAAATTCAGCTAAAATGTGAATAGTTAATAGCATCATAAGAAAAGAATGTCATCACCCAAGTTGACCCAGAAAAGTTCTTGTTCATGCTCCATACCTAAAGCCTTTGCAAATTGAGGAAAATAATCTGTCCCTAGAGGTAATGGGTTCTTGTGGGTTTGTGCTGAAACTGGATGCCTGCTTCTTGTAGAAGAGATTCTTGTTCAGGTAGACTTTGGAACAGATGAGCTTTTGCCTTTATATATCTACAGCCCAGGTTCACCTCCCCAAAGTGGCAAGCAATTGTTTAACCTGAAGCCTGTATCTTATCTTTCCTCTCTTTTTCTAGAGCATTGGAATTGAAGAGATGACTGAAAGGACCATGGAAATTCTACTTCTAGTATCCTGGTAATTGCCAAAATTTTCATGAGGTAGTCTTTTATGGATTCCTCTTATGGCTTTTTCTGTAAATATCACACACTACTGACATTGAATGTTCCAGGACAAGAAGGGGCCCTTCTCTGGGGGTTATTGTACTCTGTAATTAACACAAAATTAGTTCCTTCCTTTCTTCCTTACCTCCTTCTTTTTGTCCTTCCTTCCTCCCTCCCACTTTCTTTTCCTCCTTCTCCCCTTTTCTTTTTTCCTTCCTCCATCCTTCCTCTCCCTTCTTTCTTTCCTCCATCCCTTCCTCTGTCCCTTCTTTCTTTCCTCCCTCCTTCCTTACCTCCTTTTCTTCATTCTTTTATCCCATCCTCTTTCCTTCCTTCCTCTCTCCCTTCCTCCCCTTTTTCCTTCCTTCTCCTTTATTCTTTCTCCCTCCCTTCTTTCCTCCCCTCTTCCCTTCCTTCCTCCGCTTCTTCCTTCCTCAAAGAAATAGGATGGATTGGTCTCCCTATGTAAGTCATTGATTTTTATCCAGGACTGTCCAAGAGGAAGTGTTTTCTCATTCTAGATGACCAGTGTGGGTTCTTCAGATAGAAAGATGCCTAGAGTAGAGAAAGAAGGTCAATTAGTCAAGTTCCCTTAGTTTGATGGGAATATCCTTTAAAAGATAGTTAAATTCCTATTTTATACTACTGTGGTCACTAAATAACATCTTGGTTACTGGAATCATATACCCAGGAGAGAGTTCCCTTCTGTGAAACTGGCTATCAGTTCTCTTGACATATGTATCGCCTCTTTAAAATGATTAAATTGACATGTTTTATGAGAGTAATGTGGATAACTTTGCAAAACTTGATTTTTTTCTGGGAGGACTGCCAAAAAATGAGTGCTGGGGGCTGAGATAAGTTCCAGTCTTGAACCTGGATGCTGCTAGCTTAAACAGCTGTCCCTTTTTAATAATATAAGATCTTTGTATGCATCTAATTCAATCCCTGCACTTTGTGGGTGAGGACCCTCAAAGGTAACAAAGTTGGAGCACTGAAAATTCAACCCCAGTTCTATGATTTCCAATGCTAGAATTATTTTCTATGTGCCGCACTGCATTTTAGTTTAAACCGATTGGTGGCAAATATCATCAAGGTCCATATCTTAAAATGTGTGCTGGGAAGTCAACTCTTTTACACCAATCTCTAGGCTCCTGGGGCACAAGGGAGGAGAGAGAGAGAGAAGGCTGATGGCTTTCACTCATAGATTTTTATTAACCACAGAGGATGATACCCCACCTTCCATCGTTCCCCAACTCAGAAGATTTCTCCTCTAGTAATGGAAGGAAAGTAGAAGCAATTCTTATTAATATCCATTCCCTCTAGAAAGCACCCAATCCTTTTCCTTCCATCACCAGATGACTTGTGTCAGACACAGAACACAAGCTAGAACTAGGGTCCTTCTGGATAGTCAAAAGTAATGAATGCCAAAGGCAGGGTTGGAAGTATGTGACGTGATGAGGCCATAATTTAACAGTGATGCATTTTGAGATTTCTGAGGATAGTTTCTCACCATTAGGAAAGCTGAAACAATTTTGTTTTAGGAAAAAATTCTTATGTGGAGAAAAAAAGAAATGTCTTGCACTAAGACTGACAAAATTAAAGGATACTCTGTAAAGATTTGCTTTTAAAATGAAACATTGCTATAAATTGTTTTAATTTCCTCACTGGAAAACTGCCTGTTCATATCCTTTGACCAATTCTCCATTGGGGAATTACTTGTATTCTTATAGATTTGACAAAGGTCTAATTACTCTTTGTGAATTTTCATCCATCTTATTTTCCTTCTCAGTCTCTCTTTTTACCCTATCCCTGTTATCTTGTCCCTTCATCCTTTTATTCTTTATTCTACCCACCTCTTTAAAATGTCCTCCTTTATCTTCTCCTCCCATCCTCAAGAAAAAAAGAAATTTACATGATGATTTTCTAGCATATTTGAAAGGAATAGTGAGTTGTGTGTGGTAGATTTGCAGTTTCATGTACAATAATCTTTTTTATTGTACTATGTTATGGAAATACTTGTTTTATTCCATAAATTAAAAATAAAATTTAATAATAAGAAAAACATTGCTTCCAAATAATCTATGATTATTTTCTTTTTGAAAACAAGTGTAACACTGCATGATTTTTTTAAATGGACATAAATGATTGTTCCTAAAGTCTAATCTGGCTTATTTAGAAGATTGTAACAAGCTAGCTATATACACATGTTCACACAAGAATATACATACATATTGTATGTATCTTTCCATAGAAACACATGAAGCATCATGATAAGGTGACTGAACCTCAACTTTCCAGTCAGGAAGATCTGAGCTCAAGTTATACCTGTGATATGTAGCAGCTCTGCAACTTTGAGCTAGTATCTTAATCTCTTAGAGTTCTAGGTAACTCTCTCAGACTAAGTTACAGAAGAGTTGCCAATCTACATGGGTGGAAGGAACTTCCTCACTGAGTATTCCTTATACCAGTCTAAACAAAATATATGTAGAGTGTTTGGTTACCTGCCTAATCCACTTGATAAAGTTAAAGGAATGAGATTTTGATGTGGTTTGGGATTTCTGGGAATCCCAAAATGTCAGGGTATAAGGTGAGCGTCTGCCTGGAATGAATTCAGAAGCTCAAATCATCTTCCAATCAAGTGGGAAGGTTTATTCTAATACCAATAGTAAGCCTGCAGGGCTTAATGGGCATAAGACTGATGCTAATATAGAAAAGAACAGTGAAAGGATCTGGATGGGAGTAAGGATTGGCAGGTAGTCAGGGGTGGACCAGTTGCAACAGTGAAAGGATTATCAAGTAGGCTAATTATGTGATCTAGGTGGACTGGAGTGGGCCAGTTGCCTTGGGTGGAAGCACCAGGTATCTGGGCTACTGAAATGTATGGAAAAATTCAGGGACTGGGTTGTTTTCAAAGACATGGTCTTTTCTTTCTAGGGGTCCAAGTCCCATCACCTCTGGCTGCATTTCCCTACATTGTATATGGACATGCCCTATGAAATCTCATTAAGATAGCTGACATTTTTCCTGGACCTGGGTATTTGTTGACTTCTTCGTTCCTCATTAAGAATGAGTCACCATGTATAAAAACTCACTTAATGGGATGACTTGATTGATTCATACTTGTTTCATTTGAGTTTATAAAAAGGAACAGATTGAGGTATGAAATCCAAGAAGAAAGAAGAGTAGATTTTGGTCTGGAGATGGAAAGATTGGAGTGGGAATCTGTACCTACACAACCTGCTCCAAGGAGCCATTAATTGCAACCCTGGAGAAGCAGGGACAGATACATGTATTCTCAACCATATGTCCTGAGAAGAACCAACTATAGGCAGTGGCCAAGCCTTAACCTCAACTAAGGAAAGAAAGGAGATAAACACTCTTAGATGGAGGGGGGATTATTTCTTGGAAAATAATTTGTTCCTAGAATAATTTAAAAAATAAAAAAAAAATCAAGATATCCAAGTTTCAAAAGAAAAGAGAAGTTTCTGGATATTGCTAGACTCTTCAAAAGAAGAAAACTGAATACACGGTCCTGGTGCTTAAGGAACAAGGAACTGAACCACAATAAAAAATAGCAAAAACTTATAATTTGGTCTTTATGATGATTACTGTGAATGATATGGACAGTGTAGGTGGGATAGGAAAGAGGTTGTTTCCCATTCAAGGACTAGAAATAAGTCAGGAGAACCCTGTCGTTGCTAAGATTGACTGGAATGTCAATCAACCCTTCAGTTTGTTTTCCTTTCTAGTAAAGTAGTCTAGATCTTTAGAGTAGTTCTGTAGTCTGAAGGCCTATGTAGGTCCCTGGGATGGAAGGTGGTATCCAAAGCAAAGGGGAAGAGAATTATATCAATTGTTTATAGACTATTATGAATGCTTCATTTTGTTTTGCATTTCCTATGGAGTTGAATAAAGATTGTTGATCGCTCATTTCAGTTGTCCTATATATGATACCCATTTTTACCTTGAGTACTTGCATAGGAACTTCTGATCCTTTTATCTAAATCACTGAAAAAAATTAAACATGAGGGGCGGCCAGGTGGCTCAGAGAGTAAGAGCACCGGCTCCAGTGTCGGGATGACCTGGATCAAATCCCAGGCTCAGATACTCAGCACCACACCCAGAAATAACTGGCCATGTAACCTTGAGCAAGTTACTTAACCCTGATTGCTTTAAAAAAAAAAATTAAACATGAGCTACACTCTGAGATTTCAGGAGGAAACTAAGAGTGGGTGGAAAATTTTACCAAAAAAGGGGTGGCTAGGTAATGCAGTGACTAAAACACAGACCCTGGACTCAGGAGGACCTGAGTTCAAATCCAGCCTCAGACACTTTAGACTTACTAGCCATGTGACCTTGGGCAAGTCACTTCACCCCAATTGCCCTGCCTTCCCCTCCTCCAAAAAAAAAGTATCAAAAAAAAGAAAAGTTGCCAATGAGGTATGATTTTGGAGAAGCCCATAGGATTGAACCAAGTTCAATTCATATAAATGAATAGTTTGAGGCAACATGCCATGGGTATGTACAGGTATTATTCTTGAAATCACTTATCAAGGAAGTTTTCATGGAAGAAACAGAAACCTAGTAAGAAACAGAATCAGAGCCAGTTATTTTTATCTGTTTTCATCCAAATCCATTGCTTTTTTTCTGCTGAATTCAATTCAATTAAACCAATATTCTTCAAAGCCTATGATAAAAAAGGCTCTGCTAACTTCTAGAAATACAAAGACAGTTTACTTCTTTTTTTCTGGGGATATACAATGTATACAGAGATCCAATGATTGTGAGACAGTTTTAAAGGAGAAAACTAACTGGGAGGTTCAGGAAGGGTTTTACATATAAAGT
Source organism: Petaurus breviceps papuanus (assembly GCF_028583685.1). Lineage (NCBI taxonomy): Eukaryota > Metazoa > Chordata > Mammalia > Diprotodontia > Petauridae > Petaurus > Petaurus breviceps. Next base: position 8,396,709 of record NW_027187313.1, on the reverse strand, counting down.
AGTATATGAGAGGCTTAAAGAAAGATAAGGATTCTGAGAGATAGAGAAGAGGAGGCAGCCCAGGCCTAGAATGGTCTATGGCTTCTGCAAATGCATGGATATGAGAGATGGGAGATACAATACTGAGTTCAAGGAATAAGTAATGGCCCAGTTTGTCTAGAATGTAGAACACCTAAGAGAGAATAATGTGAAATAAGGTCAGAAAATTTGATTGGCTCTGTATTGAGAAGATCCTTAAATGCAAGGCTGAGGAATCTGTGGTAGGCTAGAAGTAATAGGGAAACAGGAGGGGATTTCTTAAAAGTAGGTTGGAATAGTGCTTTACAAAGATTATATTGAAGGATAACATAGAGAATGGAGAGAGAGTGAAAATACCGGAAACAGGGAGGTCAGTTAGAGAGTGACTGTATTAGTCAAGACAAGAGGTGATGAGCATCTAAGATATAGTGTGAGTGTAGAGAATACCAAAGATGTTGTGAAGGGAGTGTTAAAAGAAATCTTGGTTCAGCCTCCCCTGATTAATAAGGCACGCTTGGGAAACAGGACAAAGGAGTTTATTAGCAAGGCAGCAAGCCATCCAAATGTGGCAGGTCCCAATTTCAAGCCTGATACTGTTTTCATACATGGGAGGAAACAACTTACATATAATGGCAAAAGTATGTTGATTGGTACTCATCTATTATAACCCACCCCCATTTTACAGGTATAGAAACTGAGGTAGATTGGGGTGAAGTGACTTGCCTCAGGTCTTATAGATAGTAAATTACAGTGTTAATATTTGAACTTAGGATTCCTGACTCCAAGTTCAGAGCTTTTTCAATTGTACTACACTGCCAATTAAAAAAAAAAAAAGCTATGTTTAAAAAAGCTAGATAAAGTGCAAAGCAGGATCTGAATTCTTAATATAGATTTATGTCCACTGTATAAGTTCCTGGCCTATAGGAACTCCCAACCTAAACATACTAAAAGACAGGAAATGTAAAAAGTGTTCTGCTTTTTACAGACCAAAGTAATTGCCTTATTTTTCCAGAGACAGATAGCTGTACGAGAAAGAGAGTTCTGGACACAGAGTCAGGAAGACCCCAGGGTTCGAATTCAGCTGGCAGGGCGGAGGGAGGAAGGGCTGAACCAAGATGGTAGAGTAAAGGCAGGAACTCACCCAAACTCTCCCAAATTCCCCCCCAAATAATTTTAAAATAATGCTTCAAATCAAATACTGTAATGTCAGAACCAACAAAAGGTCAGTTAAACAATTTTCTAGCCCAAGACAGCTGAGGAGGTTGGCAGGAAAGGTCTGTCTCATCTGGGTGGTGGTCAGACCCAGAGCACAATGCAGCACAAGCCGTACCTTAGCGATCAGCAGCAGGCCTTAGAGGCAGCTGTAACAGCAGTGGCAGCAGCAGTTTGGAGAGCTCTCACCCCACAGATGATAAGAGGGTTGGAGAGCTGGTCAGGAGAATGCAAAGTTTCTTTGCTGACACACTGGAAGCAGGACCCACTTGCATTGCCAATACACAATTCAGGGCTACGGTTCCAGGGTGAAGGCCCTGGTCACAGTTCCAAGGTAGAGAAAAGTGTTTGTGGTCACTCACAGAAGAGGATAAGCTCAAGTCATATTTCCATGACCATAAAGATTGGAAACACTTGCAGCTGCAGGAGAGCAGGGGCCCTTGTCATAATTCTAGGGTGAAAAAAGAGTGCTTGTGGTCCCTCACAGGCCAGAGCACAGACTGGGAAAGTAGCAATCACAACTCTCCGTGGATCATAATACCTTGAAAGAAACAAAAACATACAGACCACCTGAACTAGCTCTGAAAACAGCAACACAAAAAAACCTGAAGCTTGGAACAGATCCCATCCACTCCAGGAACAGAGTCTAACTTTAACATAAATTTAAAAGTCAAAAACGAGGCTTCAAAAATGAGCAAACAAGAAAAAGAAAAGAACCTGACCATAGTCTGGAGGAGGAAGAAAGGAGAAAAAAATAAAGACAGATAAGAGAGGTAGGGGAAAATTGGAAAAAGAAATGAGAATGGTATAAGAAAATTATGGAAAGAGAGCCAAAAACATGATAAAAGAGGCACAAAATTTACTGAAGATAATACCTTTAAAAAAAATAGAACTGGCCAAATGGTAAAAGAGGCACAAAAATACCATGAAGAGGAAAAACCCCTTAAAAAGTAGAATTAGCCAAATGGAAAAGAAAGTACAAAAGCTTATTGAAGAAAATAAATACTTAAAAATTAGAATTGGGCAAGTGGGAGCTAACAACTCCACAAGACATTAAGAAACAATAAAACAAAGTCAAAAGAATGAAAAAAAATAGAAGAAAATGTGAAATATCTTATTGGAAAAACAACTGACATAGAAAATAGATCCAGGAGAGATAATTTGAGAATTATCTGAGACTACCTGAAAGCTCTGCTCAAAAAAAGAGCCTAGACCTTTTATGTCAAGAAATTGTCAAGGAAAACTGCCCTAGAACTACAAATAGAGGATCAAATAGAAATTGAAAAAATCCACCAACCACCTCCCCCCCAAAAATAAAATTAAAACTCCCAGGAATATTGTAGCCAAATTTCAGTGCTCTCAGATAAAGGAGAAACTATTAAAAGCAACCAGAAAGAAACCTTTCAAATATCATGAAACCACAGTCAGGATAAAACAAGGTATGGCAGCTTCTACATTCAAGGATCAGAGGGTTTGGAATATGATATTACAGAAGGCAAAAGAGATAGGATTGAAACCAAAAATAATCTATACTCCTTCAGAGGAAAAATAATGTATGTTTAATGAAATAGAAGACTTTTATGCATTCCTAATAAAAAAGAACTGAATAGAAAATTATACTTTCAAATACAAGACTCAAGAGAACTACAAGGTAAACATGAAAGAGGAATCATAAGGGATTCAATGAGGTTAAATTGCTTACATTCCTATATAGGAAGATGATACTTGTAACTCCTAAGAACTTTATCATTATTAGGGCAGTTAGAATGAGTATACATAGACAGAGGGTACAGGAGTGAGTTAACTGTGATGAGATGACTTCAAAAAAACAAAATTAAGGGATGAGAAAGAGGGATGTATTGGGGGAATGGAGGAAGGAAGAGGTAGCATGGGGGAAATTATCTCACACAAAAGAGCTTCAAAAGAAAGAGCCTTTACAGTGGAGGGGAAGATAGTGGGAGGGAGGGGGTGGTGGGTGACACTTGAACCTTACTCTCATCATAATTGGTTCAAAGAGGAAATAACATACAAACTCAGTTGGGTATAGAAATTTATCATATCATACAGGAAAGGAAAATGAAAAGGGGACAAAAGAAGGGCAGAAGGCACTGATAGAAGGGGGAGTAGGTTAAGGGAGGCAATGGTTGGAAGCAAACAGACTTTTGAGGCAGGACAGGAACAAAAGAGAAAAGGGGGTGGAGGTAGGAATAGGATGGAGAAGAAAATATAGTCATCATAGCCATATGTAGTCATCATAACTGAATGTGAATGGAATGAACTAAACCATAAAATAGAAGCAGATGTAGACTAAATGGATTAAAAACTAAAATCTGACAAGTTGTTTACAAGAAACATACTTGAAACAGAAAGACACACACAGAGTAAAAATTAAGGGCTGGAGCAGAATCTACATTGCTGTAGCTGAAATTTTAAAAAAGCAAGGATAGAAATCATGATCTTAGATAAAACAAAAGCAAAAATAGATATAATTCAAAGAAACTACATTTTGTTGAAAGGTACCATAGACAATGAAATTAATGTCAATACTAAACATATATGCACCAGATGGAATAGCATCCAAATTCTTTTTTTTTTCCAAAACAATCCAATAACTTTTATTGGCGTGTTGCTACCCGGGCTGGCCACCTCCTTACAAAATATTAAATAGTGAAGGGACTGACTTGGACCAAGAATTGTACAAACTGTACACACACAAGGAAAGAGGGCTCATGTGCGGCCATGGGCTGCAGGGAGGGGAAGCAGAGAGCCAGGCCAGGCTGCCTGTGGGGTCCATGAGGAGGGGGTGGTTTTTCTGTCTCCTTAAATGTGTGCTGATTCTCAAGGGCCAACTTCTAGAGAGGGAGGGATGGTGAGGGCTCTGTGCCCATCCCACCCCTTCCTGTTCCTCCTGTGGCCAGGGTACTAAGAGGGGATGTTTGCAACCAAGCTTGAGGCAGAGGCCTCTGGGGTATGTACAGCCATCACAGATGGACCAAGGGCCCTCCCCTTGGAGGCAGGAATGTGTCTTGGACATAGCTGATGGGGAGTGTGCCCTCCCCTGGTCTGGAATGCTCAAGAAGACTGCATTTCTTAGGAGTTTAGTGGCAAACAGCTTTAAAATGTCTCCTGTTCTCCCCTCCCTCGGGCAGTGCAAGAGGCAGACCTGGGGCCAATACAAGATACCCTGATGGGTGTAGCACTAGTCCAGGACACCCCCACAGTTTTTTTTTAAATGTAGAGGGTGCTTAATGTTGCCTTTGTATCCCTTGGTGCCTAGGATGGTACCTGGCATAATAAATAGAACTGAACTGAGACCAGGACTGGGGAAGCTGACTGGCCATCCTGGGTGACCTCATTCTCTGTCCAGGGTCTGCCCACCCAAGGCAGCCAGCTCTCCTCAGTGTTGAGACATGCCTCATTTTCTGGTGTGTCCCTTCCTTTAACAGATTACTAAGCAAACTCCTCCCTAGACCCATGACTTAATGACCAGAATCAGAATTTGATCGGATAGGACACCATGGCAAACATTTATGACCAGATATCTGGCAATGTTTTTCTTCAGACCAACCAGATATTCCAGGGCAGGATCTGAAGAAGTAGGGGGTGGGAGGGGAAAGAGGGCTTGACTTTCCTGGGGAATTTTGTGCTTTAGGAGGGTCCCTGGAAGCTCCCCCCTCACCACATACTACCTGAAGTCAGGGCGAGCCTGGGGCTGAAGCAGCAGAGGGGTTTGTACCTGGGTCTCTTGTCTCCACCCCAGGGCCAAGGAAGAGCAAGAATGGGGGGATACCTGGAGCAAAGACTTGGCCTGGGGCTAGTGAGAGGAGGTAGCAAGCCAAAGAGAACAAGGGAAGGGAGAAAAGAGGACCAGCCTAAGGTTCAAGTCCTGAGAGACAGAAGAGAACGGAGCCTCTAGTTGTCAGCCAAGTCCTTGCTCTGGAGGGGAATATCGGGGTGGGGCGTAGAGGCAAGCGCAGACTGGAATAGGGAGGAAAGGGCAGGGAATCCTTGGTGCTCAGCCTTGGAAGGCCAACAGGGCATGGAGCCAGGCCCTAGGTCTTCCTTGGAGCCAGAGCTGGCCCTCCTGTTCATTCTTTGGGATATCCAGGGGGCACTGGACCTAAGGCTCACATCTTAGCTGAGCTACAGCAAGCATAGTCTTAGAACGTAAAGCCTTCAAATCTCAGCCTTGGAAGGGAACTCCTGCCCTGGCACGGCACTTCAACATGGTGCCCAGCTCCGCTACCCCACCAGCTCTGGGTAGGCTGGGGGCTGGGTCTGTGCCAGCTCTCTTCTCCTGCCTGTGGGCAGTGGTAGGCCACCTTGCCAGGTGGACTGGAGCAGGCGATGGAAGCGGGCATGGAGCAGGGAGCCAGGAAGCCCAAGAGAGCCCTGGTCTTCTGCTTCTGTGCTGGGCTTGGCTGCTGAGGCTCCATCTGGTACAGGCTCCATCTCAGGGGTGGCCCCTAGCTGTCCAGACTCCTCAGAGCATGGCCCAGGGGTCCCCCTCTTCTTCTTTTTGTCCTTGGAGCTCCCGGGTTCCAAGTTGGCTGAGACTGGGCTGACTTCTCCGAACTTGGAGCCTTCTGAGGGAGCAGCTTCTGCCTTAGCTTGGGGTATCTGCTTGTTATGTTCTGTTGGAGGCATGGACGCCAGGCTGTGAACAGGAACCGAGCTGTCTCCGGGTGCAGTCCCGCCACTGTAGGTCCAGAAGGTCTGGATAGATGTCTGGGAGCTGCCGAAGGGCCAGGAGCTTAGGCATGCGGGAGGTGCAGCTGTCCAGGGCACAGTCTCTTAGCGCCCGCTCCTCTGACAGTGTGGTGGGGCGTAGCTCAACTCGGTGTTCCTGGAGTACGTGGTCCACTGAGGACCCCGGCAACTGGGGAAATAGCTTTTCCTTGACCAGGTAGATGGGCACAAAGATAGCTCCAGCATGCACCACATGGGGGAAGGGACACTTGTGGGTGAAGAGGAATGTCTCCAGCTGGGCCAGCAGCTCGGCCAGGAGCCCCTTTACACCTACACGGCTCAACCATGTGTCCCGGGCCCGCCCCTCAGTCACTCGGGGCCTGCTCTGGCCTTTGGCTGGGGAAGATGATGGTGGCAATGGGAGAGATGAGCTCTCTTCAGCCTCCTCCAGCCACTCCCGGAGCCTTTCTGATGAGGTGTGTGTCACAAATTCAGAGATGGCATCACACAGCTACATGTGGAGGCCTGTGAAATGCTGCTCAGTGCTGCCCACGTGGGTAGCAGCAGTCTCTGGGCCCCTGCTGGCCTTGCTTGCAGTGGGGGGCCGGCTCAGACGCAATAGGGGGCACGGGAGGTGTAGGCTCTGGAAGTGTCACATTGAAGCAGGTTACCTGCAAGGGCTGGATGAGGAACTGGAGTCTGGCAGTCTAGGCAGGGGCAGGAGCAGGGGCAGCAGGGGCAGGAGCAGGGGCAGGAGCAGAGGCAGGGGCAGGAGTAGGAGAAGGGACAGGGGCAGGAGAAGGGGCAGGGGCAGAGGCTGGGGAGGGGACAGGAGCAGTGAGGGGTGGGGGCGCTGGCCAGAGAATCTTGAACTTGTGGAACATGAAGGCCACGGAATTGTGGAAGCTAGTCCTTGGGATAGTCTCAACCATGGTGGGTACCAGGGGAGGCGGGACAGGCGGCCTGGGTTGTTCCTCCTGGACTGCCTGGTTAGTTTCTGCCACATCTGTGGGTGGTACAGGCTCAGTGGGCAACTTCTGGCTTAGAGCCCCCTTGGAGAGCTCAGCCAATTGTTTCTTGAGGCTCAAATCCAGTGCCACTTCCTCCTTGGGTGGGCATTGGCTGCCAGCATCAGTCCCAGGCTCCACTTGGGGCTCCCCACATGGAGGAAGCAGCAATACCTCACTCTCCTCACCATGCCCATCATCAACAACGTCTTCAGCTTGGTGCCCTACAGGGACTACCTGGACAATCGATGTGAGAAGGTGCCTGACTTCCCCCTGCCCCAGGCCCAGTCCCTCAGCAACTCGTGCTCCCTGGTGTCTTGCCCAGCTGCAGACTCTGAGGCCTTTGGGGAGCTGCCCAAGGA
>NW_027187313.1:8375750-8389021 GCF_028583685.1 Petaurus breviceps papuanus | reverse complement strand
CCAAGCTGAAGACGTTGTTGATGATGGGCATGGGTGGGGAGCAGGGAGGCACAGTGCCCTCTGTCTGCCTGAGGCCTTGAGGATGCTCCCTGGGGGAAGGTGGGGGATTTCGGGTACTGGTGCCAGGTGGAGTCCGTGGGGCAGGGCTGTCTGAAATGACAATGGGCGTAGCAGGAGACTCCTCCAAGCCAGACCTGGGTCTGGGTTCTTCCTTCCCAAAGCTATACAATGACTTCTTGTCCTCAGCATCTTGCCTGGGCTTCTCGGCCTTCCCAGGGCGGGAGACAGGACAAGAGGCCTCCCTTTGGGAGCCGGCACTCAGGCTCAGCCCCCCACTTCCAGTGGGCTGGCATACAAGCTGGAATGCGCTGTGTTGATTAGCTCCCAGCTTGCCCTGGGGAGCATCCTGGGCAGGTGACATCCCTCCAGCCCCCAGGGCTGGACTATAAAGGGACAGGCTGTCCCTAGAAGTGAAGGCATAACCCAGTGAGAGATGAAGTCTAGCTGGCACTTGGGGGCAGGTGACAGCTCAGGTTCATGGGAGGTAGCTGTCCCAGCCTTCAGGCCAGGTGAGTTCACCTGAATGGGGCCTGTGGGGTAGGCACAGCCTTCCAGCTTGGAGGGGGGGACACAGGGCCCATGGGCTGTGTGCTGCTGGGGGTAGGTCCCAGGTAGCCCATTTCCCCTTTAGTTGAAACCTTTGTAGGGGCTGGGAGATTGCAGGGGAAGCACAGAGTTGTTAGGTTTCTCTGGGGGCAGATATCCTGGTGGGTATAGCAAGGGCTGCTCACGCAGTGCTACTGGGTAGTGGGAGGGTGCCCGCTCCTGGTAGGTGGATACTGGGGGTTGTGACAGCTTTGTCCAGGAGCCTGAGAGTCCCTCAGCTGCTTTCTTGTGCCTTCCATATGGTGGGGGGTATTTGGAGACCAGGAAAAGGGCACTCTGGATGGCACGGTACTTGTCCAAGGCTACCTGGTAGGAAGAAAGGTTGGCCACTGACTCCTTGCCTAGTGCCCCGGTTTGCGGCAAAGGGAGGAAGGCAGCCTCTAGGTGTTGACTCTTGCTGGGTGCTGAGGCCATTGAGCAATGGGGGTTGCCCTGAGGCAATAAAGGCGCAGCAGCTGTCCAGTCCATGTCTAGTGGTCGCTTGGTCCCACTCTCAGCCCCTGAGGTCCCCAGGGCCAAACAGGATGGTGGTCCATAGCCTGGATCCACATAACACATGGGGTTCCGATACATAGGCTTGGGTGCAGCCAGCAGGGCACAAGCCGGTGGCCCTGGCCCCTTCATACCCAGGTATGGAGAACCCCGGGTAGCCTACAGTAGAGGGTCACAGTGGTCTAGATGTCCTGTCCACTTCTCTTGGGCCAGGAGCAGATTCCTCATTGCATGGTCCTGGCCCTTCTCCACAGGTTGAAGGCTCTCTGCTTCCCGTTGATACAACAGACAGTTCATAAGCATGCTGTCCGCCCTCCGGGACTGCCCAGCCATGACACCCCCATAGGACATATGAGGGTTCCATCCCGCCAAGCTGTCATGGCCCACATCAGGGTTCCCCACGGGGTAGGTGAAATACGTCCCCTTATAGCCCAGGTGGCCCTCACTGCCCGGGTCGGGCAGGGATCCTGACTTGCAGATCCCAGTGGGTGGCCTGTGCCCAGCATTTGCCTCGAGGATTGCCAACTTGTTGTATATCACTGGGTTCAGAGGCCCAGGGGGCCGTTTCCCTGTCATCACTGCGTAGGGCCTAAGCCTGCTGAGGACCAGCTGCTTTGTTGCTTTTTGGCTCGTCCGCTGCTGCTCCCTCCTGTTGGAGTGCGTGCCCGCTGGGGCATCTTCCAGGAGCCGCGGGCAGGGGGGCGTGGTCTGGGCTGGAGGCGGGGGAGGATTCCGGGGAGGCGGGGGCTTCCTGGCGGCGGGGAGCCGGAGCACCCCGAGGGGTGGCCGCAGCCGCGAGCAGACCTCAGCGGCGAGCCTGGTCGCTGGAGCTGCCTCCCAGACTACCGTTCCCCGTGGCGGCTGGGCGCAGTCTGCAGTCCCCTGGCGGGCAGAGGGGCTAGCATCCAAATTCTTAAAGTAAAAGTTAAAAGGAGTTAAAGGAAGAAATACACAATGAAATTATATTAGTGGGGGAACCTCAGCTTTCCCCTCTCAGAACTTGATAAAGCTTACTAAAAAAATAAATAAGAGAGAAGTTAAGGAGATTAATAGAATTTTGGAAAAAGTTAGATATGATAGACCTCAGGAAAAATAATTGAATGGTTTTTTGTGCTCTAATACAATGTTAATTTATGTGAAGGTTACATGTGCCACTGAGAAAAGGGTATCCTTCTTTCTATTCCCATTCAGTTTTCTCCTGAGGGGGAAAAAGTCATGCATACCCTTTGACCCAACAATCCACTGCTAGTTCTATATCCCAAAGAGATCAATGAAAAAGGGGAAGGACCTTTATGTACAAAAATATGTGTAGCAGCTATTTTTGTGGTGACAAAGAATTGGAAATTGAGGGGATGCCCATTAATCAGGGAATAGCTAAACAAATTGTGGTATGTGATTGTGATGGAATACTATTGTGCTGTAAGAAATGATGAGGAAGATGTTTTCAGAAAATCTTGGGAAGACTTACATGAACTGATGCAGTGAAGTGAACAGCACCAGGAGATTATACACAGGAACAATATTGTATGATGATCAACTGTAAATAACTTAACTATTCTCAACAATACAATGACACAAGGTGATTCTGAAGGACTTATGATGAAAAATTCTATCTACCTCCAGAGAAAGAACTTATGGAGTCTGAATCCAATTTAAGAACAAATTTTTTTTACTTCATTTTTCTTTGGGTTTGGTGTTTTGGTGGGATTTTTTGGTCTGCATTTTCTTTTGCAACATGGCTAATATGGAAAAATATTTTACGGGATACACATATAATTTATATCAAATTGCTTGCTTTCTCAAGGAGGGGGGATAAGGAGTGAGGAAATGGAATTTGGAATTCAAAATTTTTTTAAATGGATGTTAAAAACTTATATTGCATGTAACTGAGAAAAAATAATTTTAAAAATCCAGTCTTAGATATTTACTAGTTGTGTGGCTGCAGGAAAGTTACTTAACCATTTTCTGGCTGAGTTTTCTCATCTGAAAAGTGGGGATAATAATTGTACCTACTGCTCAGGGTTGTTGTGAGGATAAAAGTGCTCTGTAAACCTTCAAGTATTGTGTAAATGTCTAGAGATGTTAGTTATTATCATTATTGTTGTTATTTCCTTATTTTGCTCTCTTGGCTTCATCTTTCTCTCTTTCTTTAGTTTTGTCTCTCCCAGACCAAGTGATACTGAAGGAAGGTTCAGCTACAGAAACTATGGATTGGCTTTGGAGAAGATACCCTGAATACACTGACCTCTGAATCTGGGATGACGCTCTGGTGCATAGCTTTATATAAGTCAGATGGATTTGTGTGATAACACCCAGGATGTTTCTACTATGAAAAGAAACACAAACATACTTTCACCACATAGGTGAATAGCTGAGGGTGTAAGGAGAGACTTGTAAATGCAATCTGGTTATTGCATGTTGCTTTCAGCTTAAAAATGAAAACAGTCTTGCTTAGACCTGTCCCTGTTGCTCATATGGTCCTGCATTCTATGATGTAGCATCTACTCGTTCGGCAGGTTTGCCCTATCACCCCCAGGAGAAATTAAAGCAGGGAAGTGAAGAGTCATAGCTCACGTCACACAGGATGGGAGTGACAAACCCAAGACTGGAAACCATAAACACCTCCTTTGGTTTTCACTGCCCAGCACCAAGTTGAGCCACGCCTCATGCATTCTTAGTTCACCTCCTCCAAGAAGCTTCTGTTTATGTCCTCTATCTTCTGAAAACTCTGTCACATTTTCAGTGTAGTGGAAGGATCAGGGAGTTAGAAGAGCTGGATTGAACTCCCAGTTCTGTTTACTAGTCATGAGATGCTGGACCAGTCTTTACCTCTTACCTTAGTTTCTTAACCTATAAAATGATTAACAATAATATGTTAAAAAAATTTTACTTCTGCGGCGGCCAGGTAGCACAGCGAGTAAGAGCACTGGCCCCAGTGTTGGGATGACCTGGGGATCGAATCCGGGATCAGACACTTAGCATCCACCCAGAAATAACTGGTCATGTAACCTTGAGCAAGTTACTTAACCCCAATTTCTTAGAGGTAGCCAGGTGGCTCAGCGAGTAAGAGCACCAGCCCCAGTATTGGGATGACCTGAGGATTGAATCTGGGCTCAGATACTTAGCACCTCACCCAGAAATAACTGGCCTTGTAACCTTGAGCAAGTTACTTAACCCCAATTGCTTTTTTAAAAAATTTACTTCTTAAATGCAATTTTTTTTCTTTTCATTTTTGTTTTTGGAGGGGGGAAGGCAGGGCAATTGGGGTTAAGTGACTTGCCCAAGGTCACATAGCTAGTAAGTGTCAAGTGTCTGAGGCCAGATTTGAACTCAGGTCCTCCTGATTCCAGGGCTGGTTCTCTATTCACTGCACCACCTAACTGTCCCATTAAATGCAATTTTGAAAGTGTAAAATGTAACAATATTTACATGTCCATAGCAAAAGTTGCTTTGAAGAAAGTATCCTTTAAATTTCAAAGTGTTATAGAACTGTGAGCATTATGAGGGATGAGCATTTATCTGTGCCCCATGGAATTGTTTTTTGCCCCTTCTTTTTTGCTAGAACTGTGTCTAGGACATAGTAAATTCTAAATAAATGCTTCTTGACTGACAGACATGGCTGAGCCCTTAATTATATGCTCTCTTGAACTGTTGGCAAAACAGAGATACAGGATTGACCAATTCTCCAAGACACTTCTTTGTACTTGACTCCCTACTTGGAACAACATCATTTTCATCATGGAAATGATGTGATCCTGATACCTGTGGCTGAGAAGTTTCTTGATAGCTACAGAAAATAAAGGATCCAGGAAACTGATGGAAGGGCTATGGGAAGACAGACACATTAATATACGATTTGTGGAGATGTGAAGAGAGATGTCCAATCACTCTGAAAAACAATTTAGAAATAGGCAAGAAAGACATGAAATATCTGATACCCTTTGACACAGGAATCTCATGCTGGTTGTATGCCCCAAGGGCAGCCAAGGACAGAGAAAGTGGTCCCTTAAATAACAAATATTCATTATAATGCTCTTTGTGGTAGCAAGGCACTAAGAACAAATTAATGTCTAACAAGGCAGAATGGAAAGAGAGCTAAAGTTTGATTTTGAGCAAGTCACTTCACCTGCCTGGGTTTCCAGTGTCTTCATCTGTAAAGGGAGGACTTAGATGAAATGACCTTTAAGATGCCTTCCAGCCATTTATTCCCCTTTCCATTGTACAAGGTCAGGTCACAGTCAAAAATAAATCTCTGAAGAATAAAGAGATGCCTAGAGGGCATCCCACTCATCAAGAATTTATCCAATATAACCAAATTCCAAGTACTACTTAGATAGTCTTTTGGAGTTTGCTGATACTAAATTTGGCCTGTGTGATGCCATTTGGATGGCTATTCTCCTGATAGTTCAGTCCAAGATCCCTTCCAGCTATGATTCTATGACCCATTAAACCTGGATTTAAGACCATCCTAAGCCCATATTTTCAGCTCTTTGGATGAAAATCTTCCAAATGTAATTTCTCCCATCATACAATGGACAGTCAGGTGACATGATGGATAGAGTGCTAGACCTGAAGTCAGGAAGACCTGAGTTCATACTCTGCCTCAGACACTTACTAACCATGTGACCCTCGACAAGTCATTTAACCTCTAAGCCTTAGTTTCCTCATCTCTAAAATGGGGATAATTATAGCACCAATCTCCTAGGTTGTTGTGAGGATAAAATAATGTTTATAAAGCACTATGTAAGTGCTAGATACTGCTATTATTGCTGAGGAGACAAATTTTCTTCCTGTTGCATCATCAGGAGACAGCTAAACTTAAATATAATTAATGAAACCAATCTGTCACAATGTCGCTAAAATGAAGTGTAATGGAATAATGGGAGTGCCAGCACAGGGTGTGATTTTCGTGGAATTTAGAGAATCAACCAAGAGGCCATGTGACCTTGTGAGAGTCAGGAAAATTGGGTTCTAATCCCAGTCCTTCCTCTAAACAGCTCTGTGACCTTGGGCCTTTTCCTGCTCCTGGCTCTAGTTATCTCATAATAAATTAATGATTCATTTTCTAGATTTGGTGAGTCAGTTTCAAAGAATTTTAATGACTTGACTGAAGCTACATAGGAAAGAGGGACAAACAAGCACAATCTACAAAGATGACTTCATTTGATCTTCACAAATGTGTAGTACAGTAGGGATTCAATCCCAGGTTCACTGATACCAAAGCCAAGGTTCTTACTACTGTCTCCAAAGGATGTCATTAAAAAAGGGGGTGGGAGAGGGGAATCCAATGGGCAGTGCAACAACCCTGGAATCAGGAGGACCTGAGTTCAAATCTGACCTCGGACACAACAGTTCAAGTCACTTAACCCCAATTGCCTCACCTCCACCCAAATAAAAATCATAAAAAAATAACTAAGAGAACCTTAAAGACCTCCATAGATGTAAGCTATTATCATTATTATCAGCAGTGTTCTCATTCTCATTATTGCTTTATAAGAACAATAATAATAATTAGATTGAGGCCAAATTTCGGAGGAGCTCAAATGTTAAACTAAGTAGTTTGGACTTTAACCTGTAAACAAGGAGGTACAATTGAAGGTTTCTGCAAAGGAATTCAGATACTAAAAGTAGAAAGGTTTTTTTTTCAACCAAATGTTATTTCATCAATGTAGAAAATTTCCTGTTAGGACCTTCTATTACAGGGTAGTAATACAGCAGCTAGTTTGTGGCTCAGTGTGAAAGAGCATTGAACTTTGAGGGAGATCTCAGTACAAATCCTGCCTCTGGAACAGGGTGGCCACATCATCTTTAGTAAGCCATTTACTCTCTCAGCATTAATTTCTTCATCTGCAAAATGGAGATAATGATATCACTATCTATATTAGGGTTGTGTTGAGGATGAACCTAGAGTAATGTACAATTCTTTGCTATCTTTAAAATCCTATAAAATGCTAGCTGTTGTTATCATCACAATCTTAGGAAATTGCCTTGGGCATTGAAAAGTGAAGTTCCTCACACAAGGCAACAAGGTCAGTATGTATTACAAGTGGGACTTGAACTTAGATGTAACTCTTTTAAGTACTGTACCATTTTTTTTTGTCATGTCATGTCTGACTCTTTGTGACTTTGTGACCCTTTGTTGTTTTCTGGGCAGAGATACGACCATTTCCTTCTCCAGCTCATTTTACAGTTGAGAAAATTGAGGCAAACAGTGTTAGTTAAGTTGGCCAAACTTACACAGCTAGTAAGTGTCTGAGACCAGATTTGAACTCATAAAGAACACCTAGCTGCCTTCACTGTACCATACTGTCTCTCTTATAATCCAGACATGAAGTGATAAAAGGACCTAAGGTAGTAGCAGTATTAACAATTAGAAGAGGATAAATATTTTTTGAAAGAAGTTGCAATGAAGATTCAGTTGCTTTTACAGACTAATTGGATATAGGTGGTTGAAGAGACTGAGTCTTGGTGACAAGGAAAAATTTATGGTATCATTCAAAGAAGTAGAAAAGTTATGAGAGGAAGCTGACTTATGAAAGAAGATTCTCAATTGGGTGTTAGAAATGTTAAATTTGAGGTATCTGATTAGATATATAATTAGGAATGTCCATGAACCAATAAGAAACGTAGAACTAGAATTCAGAAGACCATCATCCTTCCAATAACTCTGGTTCACAAACTTCTTCCTCATATCACCTATCATATCATTCTTGTTGATGTCACTTCCCCAGTTTTTTGTGACTATCCCTTCTGTCCACCCACATGACCACGATTCTTGTTCAAGCCATCATCTCTTACCTGAACTGTTGCTCCAACCTCCTAATGACATTCCTGACTTTCTATCTCTTCCCTATCCAACTGATCCTCCACAAAACTGGACTGTTGATCTTGATGTGCAAATCTTACAAAGACACCCTCCAGGTCAGTAGCTCCCAATGCTTCTAGAATGCAAATGACTCACCTTATCATTCAAATCCCATCATCATTTGACTCTAGCCTACTTTTCCAGGGTTATTTCATATTATTCTTCCTCACTCTATCTTCCAACCAATATGGCCTTACTTGCTATTACTTAGTTTCCTACCTCCATGCACTTGAAGAGGCTGTGCCCCATAATCAGAAACACTCACTCTCTTCTCATCTTCACCTCTTGGAATAATTAGCTTCCATCAAGTTTCAGTTCATTTGCTGTCTCCTGTGGATCTTAGGGCTGTCTTCCTCCCCAAATAATTTTGGATAAAGAAGTAGAGATAGAGAGGGGAATAAGCATTTATAAATCACCTACTATGTACCAGACATTTTGCTAAGCAATTTACAAATATATCATTTGATCTTCACAACAACCCTGGGAGGTAGGTGCTATTATTATCCCCATTTTACAGTCAGGAAACTGAGGCAAATAGACATTAAGTAACTTTCATAGGATCACACAGCTAGTAAGTATTTGAGGTTAAATTTGAACTCAGGCTGGTCTTCCTTACTCCAGGTCCAGCACTCCATCCACTGTACCACCAGCTATCTCCCTATATGTACGTATATGTGTATGCATATGCATATATACTCATACACACATGGATATGTACACACATATACATGTGCACACTGGGGTATGCTGGTAATTATTTAACAATTGCTTCTCTGAAAATGCAAAAAAAAACCTTTAAATTTAATATGCATTATCAACATTTTCTCCATCACTTTCTTAAGTCTAGATAATCAATAAAATAATACATCAAGCTCTGATTTTGAAGTGTTTGCCAATTTCTAATGTGTAAGTGCTCACAATGAAAATTTAACAGTCAACTCTTAGAAACCAGTACAAGCTGGCTCCATCACATCCCTATGTGCATGCATGCATATACATGTATCTGTATCAGTATATGCAGAGAAATATGCATATATATGTGTGTGTACATACAAATATCCATACACACAAGCAAATATACACATAAACATGTTTTATGTATGTATATGTACATACATATATATATATATATAAGTATCTGCATAATTCAACTCACAGTAAAATACGAAGTCTTCAGAAACTAGATAATGTGTCAGGGGGATTTGCATACAGTAAATGTGTGCTATCCCACCTATCAGATTACCTAACATGACAAAACAGGAAAATGATGATTTTTGGAGAAGATATGGGAAAATTGGAACACTAAACACTGCTGTTGGAGTTGTGAAGTGATCCAACCATTCTAGAGAGTAATTTGGAAGCATGCCCAAAGGGCTATAAAATTGTGCATATCCTTTGACCCAACAATACCACTTCTAGGTCTGTATCCTTAAGAGATCACAAAAAGGGGGAAAGGACCCACATGTACACAAATATTTATAGGAGCTCTTTTTGTGGTGGCAAAGAATTGGAAACTGATGGGATACCCATCAGTTGGGGAATGACTGAACAAGTTGTGGTATATGAATGTAATGGAATGAATGTATTGTTCCATAAGAAACAATGAGCAGGTAGACTTCAGAAAAACCTGGAAAGACTTATGAACTAATGCTGAGTGAAGTGAACAGGACCAGGAGAATGCTATACGTAGCAGGAACATTGTGTGATGAACAACTTTGAAAGACTTAATTTTTCTCAGCAATACAAGGATCTATAATAATTCCAAAAGACTTGTGATGGGAAATGTTGTACACATCCAGAGAAGGAACCATGGAGTCTGAATGTAGATCAAAGCATACTATTTTTCTCTCTCTTTCTTTGTTGTTCCTTCTTTCTCGTGGTTTTCCCCTTTGGTTTTAATTCTTCTTTACAACATGACTAATGTGGAAATATGTTTAATATGATTGTACATGTGTAGGCTATATCAAATTGCATGCTGCCTCAGGGAGGGGGAAGTGAAGGGAGGTGGAGAAAATTTAGAACTCAAAATCTTATAGAAGTGAATGTTGAAAAATAAAAACAAATAAATAAATAAAACTTTTAAAAAGATATTAGGAAAAATAAATAAATGTGTACTGACCAATAGTCTGATTGACAGTAAAAGGCCCATACCTTCATTATTACTTTTCTCATAGAGCTTTTTGTTGGCAAAATAAAATTGAGTCATTAATCCCCACACAAAGTTTATAAGTATTATTTTCTCCTTTTATAGATGAAAACATTGCAGACCTGAAAGCTCATATGGCTTCCCTCAGTGCCTCATACTACAGATATGTAACACTAAGCTTAGAAATTTCAGCTTTTCAATGTTCCTATAAAAAAATTAAAATATTGACAAATTTACAAGGCTATAAGGCTTTATACCAACAAGAAGACAATTTGATATTCAGGAAACTACATAATAAACTGTATTAATGACAAAAATTATCAAAGCCACATGATTATATCAGTAAATGAAGGAAAAGCTTTTGATAAAATATAACATCCATTTTCTTACAAAATATTAGAAAGCATAAGGATAAGTAAATTTTCTTTTATGTGGTAAAATCAAGAAACACAATTATATGCCATTGAGTCAAACTCCTTTCTGCTAAGATCATAAATGTCCATGATTACCACCATTATTTAACATGGTGCTAGACATAGCAAGCATAGGAAAAACATTGAGAGAATAAGTAAAGGAAAGGAGGAAATGAAATAATTATTTTTGGAAAATGATGTAATTTTATACATAGATAATCCTAGACAGTCAACTACTGATTAGTTGAAATCATTAATAACCATAACAAAGAAGCAAGATATGTGATAAATCCACACAAGTAATCAGTTTTTTAAATATTACTGACAAAACTCAGCAGGTAGAAATAGAAATTCTATTTAAAAAAACTATAAAATAAGAAACATTACATCTTTCAAGATATGCAGGAATTATAAGAATACAATTATAAAACACTTTTTAGAAAAATGACTGACCAAATTAATGAAGGGATACTAATTGTTTTTGCTTGGGTCATACTAATATTTTAAAAAATGATAATGCTAGTTAAATTAATTACTTACTCAGTGTCATGCCAATCAAACTACCGGAGGATTACCTTAGAGATCTAAACAAAAAAATAACAAAATTCATCTAGAGAAATTAAAGTTCATGGTTCTCAAGGAAAATCATATGGGGGGGAGGGGAATAGTGAGGAAAAGGTCTTAGCAATGGAGTTATCAAACTAAACTATAAAGTTCTAACCATCAAAACTGTTTAATATTGATTAAAAAGCATAAAAGCTGATTGTGGAATGAGTTAGGGATACGTCAGATAGGAAAAAGATGAACAGTAGTATGATGTGCATGAAATCCCAAAATAGAAACTACTGAAGTAAAGACTTATTATTTGATGAATACTGCTAGAAAGAAATTCAGACCAGTTTGGAAAAAATTCGTTTTAGGTCAAGATCTCACACCATATAACACAATAAGCTCCAAATGGATAAATGACCTAAACACAAAAGGTCATATCATAAACATTCAATACACTATGGCCTAGGGCAAATCCAGTTAGGAGCTAGCTTTCATATGTCTCTCAAGCTAAAAAAATTTTTTTTTCATGTTTTTAAATAAAGTTTTTTTTTAAGTGTAAAAACTCTTCAGCTTACACATCTGTATGAAATCAGGCAGCTGCGGAATTTGACCCTCAGGCCAATGGTTTTCCAATGAGTTCCTGAATTAGACAATCAAAGAAGAAAATAGTTTTCACTATAGAGAAAGAGTTCATGACCATGAAAGAAAAAGAGACCAGAGGAGAAGACAGTTTTGATCAAGCAAAATTTAAGAAACTTTTGTATGAACAAAATCATTGAACTTAAAATCAGAAGAGAAGCAAATAACTGAGGGAAAAAAACCTTTACGACAAGTTTCTATGGATATCTCATATACAAGATATATGACGGACTGATTCAAATTTGTAAGAATAAGAGTCATTCTCTAATAGATAAATGGTTAGAAGATGTAGGAAGAAGCATGTCACAAAGGAAGCAATCCCAGTGATTCATAGCCACATGAACTCCAGATCAGCATTAGACGTGCAAATTAAAACAATTTTAAGATACCATCTTACTTCCCTCAGACTGGCAATGATAAAAAAGAAAAATTACAAGTGTTAGAAGGGCTTCAGTTTGGCTCAGTAAGCCAAACATACAGGCAGACTATTGGCAAAACTGTAAACTGGTACAACCATTCTGTAAATCAATTAGGAACTATGGCCAAAATCTTATGAAGCTGTGTATACCCTCTGACCCACCAAAATCATTAGTTAGTCAGTATCCCAAAGAGATCAAAGCAAGAAGAAAAGAACAAATTTGTACAAAAGTATTTTTAGCAGCTCTTTCCACTTTGGCAAAAAATGGGAAGCTAAGATGGGTACTCAGAAATTGGGGAAAGGCTAAATAAAGCATTGCATGTAAATGTAATGGAGTATTATCGTGCCATAAGAAATGATGAAAGAAATGGTTTCAGATTAATCCCAAAAGACATATAAATTGAGTGAAGTGAGTAGAACAAGTAAAACAATTTATATGCTAAGAGCAACATTGTGGAAAAAAAAATAACTTAGACTGAAATCTGATCAATGTAATCTCCTAACATAATTCCAGTGGATTAGCAATGAGGCACGATTACTTAGTAATTAATAAGAATAAATACATATATCCACATTATGTGCCAAGCACTGTGTTAAGCCCTTTACAATTATTACCTCATTTGATCCTCACAACAACCCTGAAAGGTAGGTGCTATTATTATCTCCATTTTACAGTAGAGGAAACTGAGGCAAGTAGTGGTTAAAGTATCTAAGGCTAGCTTTGAACTCAGGTCTTTTTGGTGCTCTATCCACTGTGCTACCTAACTGCCTAGGGAAGGGTGAGTCATGAACCCAGAGTACAGTATAAAACTTTGCTTTAGTCTATTTGTTACAAGAATTGTGGGTTTTTTTCTTTTTTTATTTGGAGGTTTGGAGGAAGGAAAGCTAGCAACAGGCAGGGTTGCATAGATGGATAGATAGACAGACAGACAGATGGACAGATGGATGGATAGATGATAGATAGACAGACAGACAGACGGACAGACAGAGACAGACAGACAGATAGATGGATAGATGGATGGACAGATACATAGATAGATAGATAGATAGATAGATAGATAGATAGATAGATAGATAGAT
>NW_027187313.1:8332201-8375740 GCF_028583685.1 Petaurus breviceps papuanus | reverse complement strand
AGATAGATAGATAGATAGATAGATAGATAGATAGATAGATAGATAGATAGATTAGATAGATACATAGATACATAGATAGAGATAGATAGATGAATGGAATAAATAAATGAGCAAGTAAACAAATAATTGAACAGATAAATAGGTCGACAAATAAATAAGCAAACAAACAATAAATAAAAGAAAGCAAGATCACTGAAACTTCTTAAAATAATGTACCAAAAAGAACAAAAGAAAATTCAGAGGCAAACACAAACAAGCACAACAATTTTGAAAGAAATACATTAAATTTATTATACGATTTTAAAAGAACAAACTGTTCTCAAAAGAAATTTGTGGTTTCTTATATAATTTTTTTTTGTTCTACTTGCCTGGCCACTAATTCCTAATTCCACTGGAATAGGGGAGAGAGGTTGACGTTTATGTTCAAGAAACAGGAAACAGAGAATCAGTGAAAACAAATTCTGCAAATGATTGTGCTGCTCTCTTCCCCCATAGAAAAGGGAAGTGCCCCTATACACCAGATGGGTGTGGAAAGAATATTAACAGAAGTGGGAACAGGGTCAATAGACCTAGGCTTTTCTCTTTCACCATCATGGAAACCTGTAGAAATTTTCCAGGCCATCATCTTCCACTGGAGACCTTATCAGTCCTTAGAGTAGAAACTTTGGGACATACTCTTAGACTCAAAATGAGGAAATGAAGGTGCACATCCTCCTCTCCCCTTTTTCTGTCTGAGATACTTTCTATAAACCATCCAAGAGAAGACAATGAATCAAAGATATCATTAAAATGGGCTCACCCACCCAACCAGCTCCCATGGATTCAGTGATCCTTTCTTGAGGCAGTTGGGTGTTGTAATGAATAGAATACTGGGCCTGGGGTCAGAGGAGATTCTTGAGTCCAAATCTGACTTCACACTTATTATCTATGTGACCCTGGGCAAATAACTTTACTTCTCAGCCTTAATTTTCTCAGCTGTGAGATGGAAACAATAATAACACGTACTCCCCAGATTAAATCCTGGGATTAAATTAGGGTCTTCTTCATCTGCCAGATTTGGTGTCTCCAAGTATAAGGTCCACAACAAGGGAATAGACCTAGTGTATTCTTCTGTTCAGAATACCTGCTCGTTGTTTATCCTGGATGAGGAGAGTGGGCTTAAAAACAACCATATTCTTGAGGAAATGAACCTACATAGTGTTATGGCCCACGCTCCACAGAATCAGCTCTGTTCCTGTGGAATCTTCTGTGTGGATTGGATATGTGAGATGACTAAAAAATGAGGGGCTGCAATGTACTGGGTGTACGGTAGCAACCTCACAAGGATAATAGGAAAGGTTCAAAGATGGGGAAGGTCTGGGGGAGAAAATAATAAACTCTATTTTTAATATCATTTCATTTTTTTCCAATTACATGTCAACACAATTTTTAACATTCACTTCTTTTCTTTTGACTTCCAAATCTTCTCCCTCCTTCCCTCACCTCCCCCTTCCTAAGAAGATCTAGGTACAGTAATGTAGAACATATTGCCACATGTTATGTTATATCATGTTAGACATGTTGAGAAAGAAGAAACAGGTCAAAAGGAGAAAAACGTGAAAAGATAAAGAAAGTAAAGAAAAATCGTGTGTTTTGATCTGTATTCAGACTCTGTCAGTTCTTTCTCTGGATACAGATATCATTCTTCATCATGAGTCCTTTGAAATTATCAATAAACTCTATTTTGGATTTCTTGAGTTTGAAATAGTTATGGGACATCTCATATGAGATATCCAAGTGGTGTCTGGAGATGCATGACTATAGTTCAGCAGAGAGATTTTTTTTATCGATATCAATATTTATATTTATATGAATGGAAATCATCTATGTAAAGGAGGGAAGCATTCATTAAATGCCTGATACATACTAAGCACTGTGTTCTTTTTTTTTTGGAGGGGGGAAGATAGGGCAATTGGGGTTAAGTGATTTACCCAAGGTCATATGGCTAGTTTTAACTGTCTAAGGTCGGATTTGAACTCAGGACCTCCTGACTCCAGGGCCAGTGTTCTATTCACTGTGCCACCTAGCTGCCCCAAGCACTGTGTTCTTTACAAATATTATTTCATACAATCTTCACAACAACCCTGGGAGGTAAGTGCTATTATTATCCCCATTTTACACCTGAGGAAACTGAGGCTGAGGTAAAATTATTTGCCCAGATCCACATAGCTAATAAATATGAAGCCAGATTTGAACTCAAGTCTCCTCTGACCCTAGGTCCAGTGTTCTATCCACTACACCACCTAGCTGCCTCAAGAAATAATCATTGAATCCATTAGAGTTGGGTGAGTCCAATTAGTTTTCTTTTTTCTTTTTTTTTTTTTGCTCTTTGGAGAGTAATTGGGGTTAAGTGACTTGCCCAAGGTCACACGGCTAGCTTTTGTGTTACGTGTCTGAGGCTGGATTTGAACTCAGGTCCTCCTGACTCCAGGGCCGGTGCTCTATTCACTGCACCACCTAGCCGCCCTGAGTCCGATTAGTTTTGAGGGACCAAGAGAGAGGTGATGAAAATCTAAACTACAGTGATGGTTCTGTGAATAGAGAGAAGAGGAATTATTCAAGAGATGTTGTGAGAGAATTGATAAAACGTAGAAAATTACTGCATTGGAGTGGGGGAAGAGGAGAGGGAGAGAAAAAAGTCAAGGATAACCCCAAGCTTAAGAACCTGGTTGATGCTTGGCATCATATTACAGCTGTATTTCATAAGCTTTTCACTGCTCGAATTGAAGTGGCCCAGACTTGAGCTTCTAGCTATATTCAGAGGGATTTATCTGTGCAATCCCTGACTCAGACTCTTAATGCTCTTATTTGGCTTGTGAGTGACTCCATTTTTAAATTTGTAACCCTGGTGCCTAGCACAGAGCTGCACTGGTCAGACCAGAGGATTATACGAGGCTCTGGATGCTATGTTTAAGGTCAGTGACAGACTGGAGTGTCTCATCATCAAGAGCAACAGCTAGCATCTCCATAGGACTCCACATATATTGTCTCATTTGTACCTTTTGTGAAGCAGTTGCTATGATTATCCTCATTTTACATATAAGAGAACTGAAGCTAAGACAGATTAGTGACTTTCCCAGATCACCCAAAGCGAAGTGTCTAGAACAGGATTTGAACTCAGATCTTCTAGCCTCCAACTCAGAGCTCTCATCTGCTGCATCGCCTAGCACCAAGGGAGTATGGCCAACATAGTGAGATATTTGGAAATCATATACCTTAATAATAGTTGGGGAAACTGGAGGTTCTACACTTGTATTAGAGAAAATTTTAACAAAACTTTTAGAGAAATAGTTGAAGCCCAGGGTAGCTGAGAAGCTAATTATAGGTCACCTAGACATTTTAATTGATTTCTGCTTAAGTTATCCAGATAACTGACATTCCAGGGTATTGAAAGAACTTACAGGTGTGATTCTTTGTCTGTAATCCTTGAGAATAGGCAAGGTGGCAAATCGGAGAAGGTAAATGCTGTCCCGATTTTCTGAAAAAGGGGGGAGAAATTGATTTTGAAAACTGCTGAGAAGAGGGTTTAACATCAAGACCCTGTAAAATTCTAAAAGAAATTAGCGTCATAATGGTCTAAAAGTACTCAGGGGGAAATGATGATCACTAGGAACCTGCAGCAAGCTCACTAAAAATAAGTAATGCAGAATAAATGTTGTTTTGTATGATTATTAGATAGATCAGGGAAATGGGATAGATAGAGCGCATATTGTTTTCAGCAAGGCATTCGAAAAAACAATGCTCTCCTGATGTCATCTAAATGATTGGGCTGAATGATGATAGAGCTGGGCAGATTTACATGATTAAAAACTTGACCTGTGCCCTGTGGGGCCATGGAGTCATAGTAGCAGCAGGTGTAGCAGCAACAGCTGAGAAACCTTCAGGATTTCTTGTTGGTGTACAACCGGATGACAGAACTCTGCTTCCAATGCAGTGTGCCTAGCTTACACCATGCAGCTTTGGATGGAGAAGAGGAGGCCTGCCTGGACAGCTGTGTGGGAAAGCTGGTCCACTCCAATCACTGCCTATTGGCTGCCTGTGGACAGCTGATGCCTGCCCTGCTACAGTACCCCATCTCATTCTATGAGGCCACTCTGCATCCCTGGCAGAGACAAGTGGATCTCCATCAGGCCCAGGGACTGGCTAGCATGGGGATAGAGGCCCAGGAAGCTAGGGGATTCCTGTTCATCCACTACCTTGGGATGGAAAGCTCAAATATAGGGCTTTATATACAGGAATATATACAGTGTGACTTAGGCAACATAGGGAGCTTTCTGGAGCCATCCTGGGTCAGTCCTACCTCTGCTGTTGCCTACCAAATATCCTTATATCATCACACCAGGGGCCCACTATCTCCCACAAGGTATGTCCAGGCAGAGGGAGAGTGAGCTAAGAATACCTTCCAAATTTCAAAGGAAATAGTATAAGGGGCTAGGACCAGAGATGACCGAGCAGAGAAAGAAGACTGACTAAATCCTCAGAAGAGTTAGAAGGCAAGAGAAGGAATTTTTAGTTAATGGCAACCCTTCTGACCCTCCATCACTGAAACCCAGGGATGGCATTTATGAGTCTACAAACATCCCCAACTCTGTACCTTTCCCCTCGTGTGACCCTATCAGCAGTAACGTCCTTACAAATTTCAATAAAACAAAACAAAAACCTGTTGATTGATAAATTGCTGAAGGTCAGTCTCCAGTGACAAACCCTAGGCCTTTACATTTAGCCCTCTTCTATTCAATAGTTTTGTCAGTGAGTTACATGAAAACATAGAATTATAGATAGAATGACTTCCCCAAGGTCATTTAGACAATAAATAGCAATGCTTGGATTCAAACCCTGATCTTTTGATTTGAGATTCAGTGCTCCTCTACTACAGATTCAAATGTCACAAGGCTAAACAAGAATTTGGGAAATAATATAAGGTTCCCATTTCAGAAGCAGTGTGGTCTGAAGGTCCAAAGTCAGCAAGACCTTGCTTCAAATCCTTGCTAGCTGGCTGGGCAAGGTCACGTCAAGTATTTCACTTCTCAACAAAACAGTTGTTAAGTATCTACTAGGTATAAAGTATTGTGCTAGGCATTAAGAATATAAAGGAAGCAATGAAACAATCCCTACCCTCATGGAGCTTAAAATCTATATGAGGACATAGTGAGAGAGGTACCTAGAAGGAACACAAGATGCTTAAAGGATTGTAAGCCAGGTACTTTATTATTCACAGACATGCAAGTATGTGGTTCCTTATACTCATGGGAAGTGTCTCAGTGTCTCATGGGAAGGCACAAGAGTCATGAAACTGTAGTTGGTTTACAGAGACATATCATGTCCTCGTAAATTGAAGTAATAATTCTCCTATGTTCTCTATTAGCCTAACCAGATCTATAATAATAATAGTTAACATTTATATGGCACTTACTATGTGCTAGTCATTTGACAAATATTATTTTATTCTTGCAAACTTGGAAGTCAGTTGCTATCATCATCCCCATTTTACAGCTGAGGAAACAGAGGCAAACAAAGGCTAAATGACTTCTTGTTCTATTTGATTTAGTGCTATTAATGTTGAAGGCTATCTCTTCCTCCCATTCCACCCTAACTTAATCGTTAAATGTTGCTCAACTCCCGAGAATATTCCTGTACAATGGCTTGAGGTGGACCATTCTTTCTTTAATTATAAAAGAATAGGGAATGGACCTCTGGTTTCAATGCTATAGGGAATCAGTGAAAGAGGAAAATCCCTCTGCCAAGGCAGATTGACACCTCTGTGACTTAATAGGTTGTTAAGAGTCTTAGAATCTTTCACAAAGCATTGAGAGGTTAAGTAATCTGTCTAGTCAAACAAAATGTCTCACAGGTAGGACTTGAACCCAGGTGTTCTTGACTTCAGAGTGCAATCTCTATTACATTATATTACCTATTTTAATAAATGATAAAAAATGAATAAAAAATTCTGTTTTTTTCCATTCATTGTGAAAGCAGAACTGGAAAAAATAAGAGAGGACATACTCTGACTCTAGAAAAGGAACCACAGATACTACCATCTGTCTATAGTCTTCAGATTGCATTTTCTTTCCAAGAAAAGGTCCCTTTCATGAATATTCATAAATTCCTGCTAACTGAAGATTAAGGATAATGAAAAAGAAGGGTGAATTTGTAGCTAGTTTGTTCCAGAGCCAGTTTCTGGGGTAAAGAAAGATGATGGAACTTGCCTCCTTCTTCAAAGCTTACTTCACCCTAAAGAGGTTTGGATAGAAGATCTTGAGTAATCTTATACCTTTCCTATTTCTCTCTCTACCCACCAATCAGAGACAGTGGTACATAATGTTAAAAGTATTAGACATGGAGATCTGAGTTGTTCCAATGGTGACTTCACTCTCAGGCAAGTCAATTAACCTCAGTTTGCTCCTTGGTAAAATTATGAGGTTGGATGAGATGACCTCGGAGGTTCTGGCATTCCATGAATATTGCAGAAATTTCCTGCAAGAAGCCTATGTATTTACAGAAGGCTCATCTCAAAAATTTGGTTTAGTTTTTGTTGTTGTTTTTAACAAAGGGTAGGGGACTAGGCATTCCAGAGTTCCACCTTGTGACCATGAGCTGATGTATCACAAAACTTTCACTTCCATTTCTATATTGTTTTTCTTCCTTTATCACTTTACTTTTCTGGAATATGAAAAATGAATGTTTCCGCGCATTTATTTTTCTTGAGGGTCTCTGTTTCCAAAATATGGCGCAATGTAATATACCATTCCATTACTTTAGTCACGCAGATGGGAATGGAATTAAGTGAAATCTGCGTAGAATTTCTCAGCCATTTATAAACCCAAGACACTCATCTGACTCAAATCTTAGAACGTCCTGCCAAAGACTTGAAGAGTAGAAGACCCAGCATTCCCTGAAATCACATGAGATCTGTGAGAAAAACACAGAAAAAGAACAGGATCCTTACAAAGTGCTTTTGTTCAAACCTAGTCTTCTTCCATCTTATCTTGTCTGTATCAGACAATTTAATTTCTTTGAAAAAAATTAACACATCAAAATTCAAAGAACACTTGCCGGAAGATAACATCACTGTTCATTATTCAATGTCTGAGACAATATAATCTTTCTTTTTTTGGAGGGCAATTGGGGTTAAGTGACTTGCCCAAGGTCACACGGTTAGTTTTTTGTGTTAAGTGTCTGGGGCCGGATTTGAACTCAGGTCCTCCTGACTCCAGGGCCGGTGCTCTATTCACCATGCCACCTAGCCACCCCCCTCCCCCCAATGTAATCTTCTGAAGAAAGTTTTACCGGCATTTTACTCATTAGGCCATGAACTACCACCAGCTCTATTTACTGCCAGGATTCTCCATGTCTCCAGGGTCATGTTCTCCAGGGTCAATCTTTTACTTCTGAAGAACAATTGGCTATGACACAGGCATGCAGAAATCATCACTCCAACCATAATACCAACAATAATACATTTAAGGCATAAAGGTAAACTGATAAAATATAGACTTTAAGGTTCTTGTAGTTTAACCCTTCCATCTTAGTGATGAGGAATTGAGGCCTGGAGAGGTTAAATGACTTGCCCAAAGTCACACAAATAGTATGAGACAGATTTTTATCCCAGGTCCCTTGTCTTAAATCCAGCACATAATTCACTGAATCAGATCACCATAGGTGGTCCAGAGAAGGGCTAAAAAAGTGAATAACACATAAAAACATTTCTGTAAGGGGGCATAATAGAAAATTAGAATTCTTCAGTTTTGAAAGATAAAGGCAAGTAAAAGACATGATGAAACATCTATAAAAATGATAGAGAAGGCAAGGCAGGTGACGTGGGGAGGGAGAATCAGAGTATGGCAGACAGAGAGGGAGTGAGGTTGAGGAATGCCAATGACTTTCTACTCTTGGAGACTGGACCTCATGAACCTGCCATTATGGGAATTTCTCCACCTTTATTTATACCATCAGTGTGTATCCTCTGGGAGATATCATTGCCCTTTTAAAGGGAAAAACAAATCTACTATAAAAGAGGCATTTGTTCAAAGGTCATACATTAAGTATAGGAAAATCTGCCATTTGGGGTAAGCTCAGCTCCTGGCTTATTCTTCTGATTTAGCTCTTGACCTCTTGGCTCATGCTGACATTTTGCCTTCATTTTAGACTATACTTGTGCATTAATTTCCAACTCTCCTAGATTCCATGATCCAGCCCCTCTCCTGACTTGTTTCTGTTTCATAGGAACACCTAAACTCGTTCTTTCCTTTTCTTCTCTCTCTCTACATATAACCACACTAATTGTGTCAAGAATGCATAAGAATATTAAGCCTTGCCCAATACAGGCAAGCTGATCCAGATATGATGGCTACCCACGCTGTTGGTACATTTCAAGTGGGATGGTTTAGACAATAATCAGCCGAAGTGTAGGAGGAAGAAAGGTGGCAAAGTTTAAGGGCTCCCACCCCGAGAATCTCTTCCCACATAGACAGTGCAAAGCCTTCTCTGCCTGCTAACTCCCCAAAATTGTGTCATGCTATGTAAGTTTCAGGTTAAACCCAGGTTATACCCCTGCTTGCTGTTAGAATATAAATTCCATGCTTTAATGTTTTCATTCCTTTCAACTAGACTAGCAAATGATTGATGCTTAATAAATACTTCTGTTAATTGTTAATGTATGTGACCCTTACAAAAATGTAAGGTACTGTTAATATTATCCTATGAGGGCAATGGGCCAATCATGTCAAGATAAAGATACTTTCTTTTTTTTAAGGGTTATTAAAGTGGGTCAGGAGAAAGGTGCCATCATTCATTTACTCATTCTGCATTTATTGAGCATCTAATCTGTGAGAGGCCCTGTGTTTAATGCTTAGGATACAAAGTCACAAAGAAAAACAGCTTGCAGATATCATCTACCCAGACTTTAGCAAATCATTAGGAAAAGATGGGAGCAGGATGAAGGGAAGTATAAAGGGAGATGGGGGCTAGGGCCGGATGACTGTAATCAGGTGGTTTTTTAAATGGCTAAATGACTAGACTCAAGAAAACCTATTCGTTGTCCAGTGTTCACTTGGAAAGAGATCCCTGTCCTAGTTTGAAGTACCTGATGTTTGACCGTGTGCTGTTTCAACAATTTTAACAATAATGTAGTTAAATACATAGCTAACAAGCTTATGAAATTGTCAGATGACACTAAACTGGGAAAGTTACCTACCACACTATGAAACTACATCGATGGGCTAGAACATTAGGCCAAATATCTTAATATCAAATTTAATCAGAATAAATTTAAAAGTTTTACACTTGGGTTAAAAAAATAAGCTTCAGAAGTATAAGATAGAGGAGTTGAGGAAACATTTCATCTAGGGGAAAAAAGATCTTGATTATAAGTGCATTGCAAATGCAATGTGAGTAAAAAGTTTGATATGGTCTCCAAGAATGATGATGCAGTTTTAAGCTGCATTTAAAGATATAGGATTCAGGAAGAAGTAAAAGTCTTGCTATAATCTACTCTGATCAGTTAATCAGTCAACAAGCATTTATTCAACACTAGGCACAGTGGTAGGCACTAGGAATACAAAGGTTTTGGTTTTTTTAAGTCTCTGATCTTAACTTGAAATGAAGGAGATAGATTTAAATAATTTAGTATAAGCAAAATAGAGAGAGAGCAGATGGAAACTAATTTGAGAAGGGAAGAAACCCACCTGCTGAAGGTAGGATCTGAGCTATCTTGAAGTAAGTCAGAAACTAAGAAGCAGAGGTGAGAGGGGCAAAGCATCTCGTCACGGAAGGCAGTAAACACAAAGAACTGGAGGTGGGAGATGGGGGAACAACAAACAAGCTGGTGTAGTTAAAGCATAGAGTGCCTGAAGAGGAATAAGGGTGCAGGAAGGCTGGAAAGTTAGCAAGAGACCAGGTTAGAAAGAACTTTAAATGTCTGATCCAGGAGGTAATGGGGAGTCAAGGGATCTCATACAAAGAGGGTGATAGGGGAAACCTACACTTTAGGAAAATCACTTTGGCAGCTGAGTCAGGGAGACCAATGTCCAAGGGGGAGGGGAGAAGGGTTTGAATTAAGGTAGCAGCTGCATACGTGGAGACAAAAAGACATTCAAGAGATGTTGTAAAGGGAGAAATGGTGAGATTAGGCAACAGATTAGATATTTGAGGTGAGTGACAGTGAAGAGTTGAAGATGACGGAAAAGATGTGAGCCTGGGTAAGTGGGAGGATGGTGGTTCAGAAAGAGAGTATTGTGGGGTGGAAAGGGAAGAGATAATGAGCTCTGTTTTGGATATGTTGAGTTTAAGATCCCTACAGGATATCCATTTTGAGATGTCAAATGGGAAGTTGGTAATGTGAGACTGGAGATCAGAAGAGAGGTTAGGTATGCATAAGAAGATATGAGAATCATCTCGGTAGAGATGAAAATTAAACCCACGGGAAGTGAGGAGATTACCAAGCAAGACAATATAGAGCAAAAGTCAAAGAGGACCAAGAATAGAGTCATAATAAGTAGGCATGACCTGGGGGAAGATCAAGCAAAGGAGGCTGAGAAGGAGTAGTTGGACAGACAGGGGAACAATCAAGAAAGTGATAATATCTGCAGTACTGTGTTCATTTCTAGGCATTTTAAGAACAATGGTAAGCAAGTGGATGTTCAGAGATCAGCAACCAGGCTGGTAAAAGCTTTTGAATCCATACTAAATGAGAAATAGTTAAAGGAACTGAGGATATTTATTCTAGAAAAGAGTATTTAGAGGCAGTTCATGATAAATGCGTTCTAGTAGTCTGTCACATAAAAGATGAACTAATGCTTTTTTTTCTGTTTAGTCCTTGGGAGTCAGGGGGCCGGGGCAGCAGGGGAGTGAGACTTAGGACCAAAACTACTTAACAATTAGAAAAATCCTCACATGGAATGAGTTGTCCAAATAGGAAGTGGGTTCTCCTTTACCAATGGCTTTTTTAGCAGGGGCTGGATAGTTGACATGTATGTTGGGGGGGGAGGTCCTTTTTTCAAGTAGGGATTAGACTGCATGGTCTCCAAAGTCCATTCCAACTCTGATAAGCTATGATTCAATGAATTTTGTACTTTAATTTTAGGTATAATATAATGGGCAATAATTTTTTGTGACAAATGAAAATTAATGTTCTATGATTAATTGTGCATGCTGTATAGTTGCATGGAAAAGAGTAGAGACTGAAAAGTCCAGCCTGGAAATGACCATCAGTCTCATCTTTTAAATATAAAGATAGAAATCATCTGTAGTAACAAACCTAAGAAAGAGAAACTTCTAGAAAGATCTATGACTCATTCCAAGTATTTCTTCCAAAAGATAAGGACAGCAGAGGGTCACAAGAATACTTCAGCCAGTTAGGGAAACAAAACACATTATTTCATGAGTTATTTAGTCATCTTTTATTGGAGAACTAATAAATATTTTGGAAAAAAGCATCATGAATGTATCTGTAGAGGATCAAACGAAATAATATTTATAAAGTGTTTAGGCATAGTGTCTGGCACATAGTAGGTGCTTAATTAATGTTCATTCCTTTTCTTTCCCTTTTCCAGCCTCAGTGGTAGAGAAAATCTATTAGGCATACAGTTAATTGTACAGGTTAAAATCAATACGTACTTTGATATTCAATAACTTCAATGGCAAAGATAAGCATACATAAATATGGCAAGAAATGTGATGGAAAATTGGAATAAGGAATAAGGAATGGAGATATCTAAGACTTGTACACTTGGGTACTTAAGTCTTAATGAGTTTTTAATAGATTGGTTCTACCTGCAAGTCAGATAATATTTAAAGGACTTAACATAGTACCTGGTACATAGTAGGTGGTACTAAAATGCTTATTTTCTTCACCTCTCATTCCTCATCCACTTCCATCTCACTCTATCATAGCCATTCTAGAACGCAAAGAAGGACAAGTGTCTCTGGGAAACCACTATTAAATTGTATAGGTTGAGGAAGGGGGGAAGGGAAAGACATTACCTCTTTCCAAATGCTATAGACAGAAAGGGGGGTAGGGGAAAGAGAGACAGAGACAGACAGAGACAGACAAAGACAGAGAAACAGAAAGAGACAGAGACTTTTTGTATTTTAAAAATGTTTCCAAACTCAAACCCATCAGTTCACTATCTATACAGAACAAATGTTAAATATCTCTTGAATAATGGTGCTCCCTAGGAAACAGTGAATTTGCACTTAGGCTAGGACTGAAATCTGCCCTAGTTTATTACTAGGCATTAGTGACCCACATAAAGGCTGAGTCAGAGAATGTTGACCAGGAAATGGAAATCAGTGCTCCCTAAACCGGTCCATCTACTGAGATGAGGCAGTTGGATTTAAGCAAATGGATAATGTGAATTTACTTGAGTCAACACTCCCTCTATTCCTCTGAACCCCTCTTGTACGACTCGATTCATGTCATGCTATTACTCTCCACTCTGATTTCCCAACTTGTGAGGTGGAACTCATTCATCTAATTGTATTGCTTGAATAATGTTCAAGTCTGTAATGAGTTTTGAGATCACTGAAGAAAGACTGTGCAATGCCCCATTGCTGTCTGACAGCAATTCAATTGAGATGGGTAGCGTATTGTCTCCATTTTAAGATCAAATAAATTGAGGTATTCAAAGAGATTCAGATTTCTCAGAGTCATAAAGCTAAGCAGATCTATGGTTCTGAAGCTCTTTCTAGGAGAAAGAATTCGATGAAAGTAAGCTATCTACATTCTGCTAATATCTAGTTATTTTCAAATCCATCATTGGTGTAAAAGATCAATTTGACTTCTATGGTCAATGAAGTACATTAAATTACTTTTTTACACTTGTGTACAAATAAACCATGTTAGTGAGTAAGCATGGATGGAGGAGGAGCTGTAATTTGAGGGGTAGAATGAGATCCTATCACCTCCAGCATAACTGGCAGTTTTCTCCTAAATGACCTAAACCTTCTATCATTGGAGTTATTCCTCTAATTTAGGTCATAAGAATAGAGACATGATCTCCAGAAATCCATTCTAAAAATACATGGTTGCTCCTTTAGGTGAGGTCAATGGGTGTCCTCTTTACCCCTAGAACTATAGGTAACCATTCTTTTATCTAATTGATCAAATAGAAAGCAGAGGCAGTACTCCAAGTGGATAGGACCAGCAGATTTTGGTGAAAAAGCTCTCACTAGGGTAGGGTGAGCTTTGACTCAGGGCACTGAAGTTTAGAGAGTGCAAAAAGGCTTGTACTGCTTCATCAATTTAGAAACAACAGAGCATGGTATCCAATTAGCAAGAACAATTAATTAAGATAAGATGCAATTAATTGTAAGTGACAACAATCTGTGAGTCACTAAAATAAAGACTTTTAACCTTTCTTGTGTCATGGCCCCCTTTGGCAGTCTGGTGAAGCCTTTTTCAGAATAATGTTTTTAAATACATAAAATAAATACATAGGATTACAAAGAAAACCAATTATATTTGAATACAATTTTCAAAGTATTTTTTGAAAACAGGTTCCCAGGCCCCAGATGAAGATCTCCGGTCTTAGCAGACCAAGTATATTAACTAATTCTCCCCCCTCCATATAGCTCCACTAAATCTGTCTTATTGAATTCTCTTGTGATTTTCACAATCTGAATTACCAAGGTTACAAGGATGAATTTTATACTGCTTCCTTTGCCTATGAGTGATGTTTGCTCAGGTGTCAAAATCATTAGTTGGCTGTGGGAAAACCATAGGGGAAAACTGGAAACATGGGACCCTGTCTAGGAAGAGTAGGGTGCATCACTGGCAAGCTCTAGGTAGTCTCTAAAGCAAGTGGAAGGAATATGAAAGTAGACCAGCCCTGTTGCATATTATGAACCACACAAAAAGAATTCTCAGACCTGGGTTCTCAAATTTGATAGATCACTAGGATGTGGGGTAGAATAAAGCCATACAAAGAAATCAGCAGCAATCCAGTGGCCAACATGTGCTTTATTGGAATTTACAGAGCATTCAGTTGATCTTGAACAGAATGAATCCTATATCAAAGCACATATCAAAAAGCAGAATTGATGACTAGAAAGCCTTCACAACTTTCCATACTGATCAATAGGTTTAGGTGAAGAACATCCACACTTCAACTACAAGCAGTCGCCTCTTCAGCCACTGATTGGCCTGGGCTGGGCCCCAAGAGGCCATCACATTCATCCCAAGGAGAAGGGGGGGTGGGGCAAGGACAGGGATGAGTTTATGTATGGAAAGCAGAGTCTAACAAACACAACAGTAGTAAACATCACAGCAATTCTATAAATAGGCAAATTGAGCAATTGTAATTTCCTGAGGAACTTTTCAGATATAGGAAATAGACAGTGTCCAAGACTTGGACCCAAGCCCTCTCCAGTGTACAGGTGAAAGGAAAGGGTTCCCTACATTTGCACTTGGTACAACTGTCTAGTGCAGTCCATCTCCCTGACTGTATAATGAGTAATATAAATATAATATATATATATATATATACATGTGTAGTGTGCGTGTATAAGTTGTCTTAGAACATAGCTTTTTAACCATTGTAGATTTTACAAGACTGAAGGATGAAAGCTTCATGTTTGTCTCTTGTTTTATCAGAGCATAGAGTGAAGGGGACAAGGGCAAAGCATCTTAGAAGGCACCAAAGTCCTTGCCTTGAGCTGGGACAGGGTATTCCCTACACTAAGACACAAGGTGTCTAGTTGGGAGTGCCACCACTGGAGTTTCCTCACTGGAAAATAGGAGGCAGGGAACTGTAACTTCATCAAAGGAAAGATCTCTCAAGTGGTCTAGTTAGCCCCCACCCAGGCATGAGAGGATGAAGAGAATTCTTGTATGCTCAGTCTATAGACCCTTATAAGGCTAGAGCATGACAACACATGAAGGGACAGAGTCATGGTGGTGTGAACAACTATTGATAACTTTGGTCACATCATTCACATATCCTCTAGCTGTAGAATAATGAGAGAGCCCTGGCTGAAGATCAGGGAACATCCTTCCACCCCATGATTTTCTTTAAAGCTATGTGTCCTGAGTATGAGGAAGCCAAAAAATCACTAACTTCCTATAAATAAAGTGCAACTGGGTCAACCTATCATGGGCATTTGTGTTTCTGTCCCAAAGGCTTCCACTCTGGTCAACATGTGAATAGCATTCTGTTCTGTCAAGGAACATTTCTTAGGTAGGATATACTTTGGCAGTTTGTAAGGTAACCCTTCAAGGCTGACCTTACCACTTTTTCTGAGAGGGATTGGAGTCACCAAACAAGAGTTATGTGGGTAGTGGATGGTTCCCAAAGCATGGGAATGAGGTTGCCTTTGGAATGCCCCACCAATATTCCCTTTGGATTAGGACTACTTACTGCCAAATCTAAGAAGACCATGGAAAATGAAAACTCAGCTGGAGACTCCTCCAGGAGCCTTTTTTCCCAACCACCCATACTCTAACAGAACGTTTATTCTTTTTCTGTAGAGAAGTTCCCTCTCAGATCTATGTCCTCTGAGTCACAACCTCATTGAACAGCAAATTTCAAAAGGAGGAAGGGGAAGAATATCATCACCCTGCAGAAGACCTGTTTGCATTGATATATACAGTCAGGCAAACCATTAGCACTGGAGTCCACTGTTTTTCTGGAGGGTGAGGAAAGTGAGAGTCAAGGTCCTAAGAATCATAAGAAGGAATTCGAAAAATCCCCCAAAAAGTCTGAGTGGAATTTTTCTCAATAGGCTTGACATCGTCATCATTCAAGTTCAAACTTATCTCATCACCCTCATTCAAGTCATGGATTCCCAGGAGGATGATAATGTCTTCTTCAGATTGGCTTTGAATTAGAACATCATTTCCCTTCTTCACTTGAGCTGCAAAGGGAATGTGGCTCTTAGTATTTCTCTTCACTTTACCGTAAATCAAAAATGTGCCATTTTGAGTGATCGTCAGTTTCTGATGTACAGTTTTCTCCATGCAAGAAGTCGGTATTTTAGACCATTTCCAGTTCATTTGACTTAAGGAATCTTTACAAAAGAGGAAAAAAATAAAGAACAAAATTACTTCAAAATTCCATTATTCTCCTAGAGAATACATTAACATTTCGCAAGCTGAAGAAGGCTATGTAAATGTGAACTATTATTTTTATTGTTGGATTATATTTTCTTTTGCTGGTACAAACTACAGTCCATTTTTAATAAATATTAATCAGCTAATCAATAAAGTATATAATTAAATAAATGAAGGGCATGTATATAAATAGAGAAGTTATAAATCAGAATACAGTCTGTTTCTCACGACTAAGAACTTGGGACATGGAGGAGGGAGAGAAGACTGGGACAAATTTTAGTTAATTAACCTTCCTGAGGTTCATTTTCCTCATCTAGAAAATGGTGTCACAGATTTAGATCTGGAAGGGATTTTAGTGGTCATCTAGGCGAACCCCACCATTTTACAGATGAGGAAACTGAGTCCCACTACCTTAGTTCTGGTCTTTTTCCCCTCTTGCCTGGAGAATTGCAGTTATCTCCTACTTAGTCTCCCTGTTACAAGTCTCTCCTCTACACTAATCTATCCAAACAGCTACCACTTTCCTTAAGGGCAGGTCCAATAATACCAGGTCCTTATTCAATTTCAGTGACTCCCTATTGCCTACAGGATGAAATATAAACTCTCTGTTTGGCTTTTAAAGTCCCCAACAATCTGACCCAACCTACTTTTCTATCCTAATTATTCTTTCACTCAGTAGTCTAGCTAAACTGGTCCTGCTGTTCGTCACATAACAGCACTCCATCTCCTATCCCCATGCCTTTGCTTTGGTCATGTCTCATAGCTGGATTGCTCTTCCTCCTCAGCTCTGTCTCACAGAATCCCTTACATCTTTCAGGAGTCAGATTAAGCACTGTGACCTTTGTGAATTTCCTCAATTGCTAGTGCACTCCCACCTAAACTCCTTTGTAATTATTCTGTTTATACCGAAAAATGTACATGTTGTCTCTTGTGACAGGAATATTAATTCCTTGAGGGCAGGGACTACTTCCTGTCTGTTTCCCCTGGGACTAATATATAACAAGTACTTATTAAATATTTGTCGATTGATTAAATGTCACAGAGTAACAGAGCTAGTATTCGAACTCAGAAATTGACTCCAGAACCAATACTCTTATCTTTTACCACTTAGCATATCATAATGCCACAGTAGAAAGAACATTAGGTTTAAACTCAGGGCATCTGGGTTCAAATCCCACCTTAGGTGCCTAATACCTATGTGATCTATGCAACCTATTACCTACATAACAAGAATCCATGCAACAAATATATTCTTGAAAAAAAAATATACTTTGTCCCAGGTTTGGTTAATTCCCATAAAATTTTATAAATATAAATTTAGTTAAAATATTTTGGTTGCTAACACTGTGTGACATCGGGCACTATAAAATCTAGGGCTCAAGATTCCTCATCTATGAAACAAGAGAGTTGAGCTACATGGCTTCTAAGAGAGGAAAGAAAATAAGCATTTATATAGAACCTATTATGTGCCAGACACTGTGCTTTTTTAGTTGTTGTTAAGTCATTTTATCTGTGTCTAACTCTTTGTGACTTCATCTTTATGAAGTTTTCTTGGCAAAGATACTGGAGTGGTTTGCCACTTCCTTCTCCAGGATTCCCATTTTGCAGTTGAGGAAACTGAGGCAAACAGGTTAAGTGACTTGCCCAGAGTCACACAACTAGTACATATCTGAGACTACATTTGAACTCCGGTCTTCTTGTCTCTACGTTCAGCACTCCCCACCTGGCTGCCTCTGAGACCCATTCCAGCTCTAGACTGGGGATCTGCAATATTTACACTAATTTAATTCAAAGGCTATTATGAGAAAAGGCCTTGTAATCCAGGGAATGGTACCAAAACTAGATTCCTGGATTTTCTCTCCTTTCATGTAGTATCCTCTATCCATGGATGGAGAGAGGAAAGGGAAGGAGGAGGGAACAATTTCCAGTCTACTCACCAGATGCTTCAGTGTCTATACTTGCTTGAGCCCAACAAATTTCTGGACCCTGTAGAGTAGGGGAGGAAAAAAAGACAGTAGGTCAGTGGAGTGGATAAATCAATCTGCTTTGCTTAGTCAGTTAAAGATTTATCTACATTAGTCCAATTTCTTTTCTGGACACTTACAATTCTATACTGCCCTCTAGCTAGTCACAATCCTTGCTCTGTCCAGCAACCCCAGGCTATGCTCTCCCCACACTCCAAATGTACTCAGAAGTCACCTCTACTTCTAAGGTTCTATTGTCTCAAGTGGGAAAAAAAAAATGCCCAGTCATTGAACACACTTCCTTGATCAAAAACTAGTTGCTCTCCAAGGTTCTTTACAACTTGACAATGCTGCTACGCTATGATCTATTCAGAAGAAAATAGCTTCATTTACCTATAGTGATAATGTACAATGTGTTTTCTTCACAATAACCCTTTTATTTAGGCAGTTTATTTACAGTTATTTCCATTTTACAAAAGTCAACCTAAGCTCAGAGAATTTAAATGACTTTTCCATGATCACACAACTAGTAAATAGGTATGCTGCCTTTCCAAAATAATAATAGTAAATACTAGATAGCACTTTAAAGCTTGGAGTGAACTTTGCATAAATCTCATTTGATACTTCTAATTGCTTTATGATTTAGGCACTGTTGGTATTCTTATCTCCATTTTATAGATCAGGAAACTGAGAACCAGAAATGTTGTATGTATCTAACTCAGAGTCACATAAATACTAAATATCAGAGGTAGAATTTTAACCCAAGTTTTTCTGACTCCAGATCCAGCATTTTTTCCTTTATCCCATCTTGCCTATCAAGATAGAAGGAGGCACCATTGTATTGGTTCTGGAGACAAAGAACATAAGTTTAAATCTTAGCTCTGCTACTTTCTATGTAACTTTAGACAAGTCACTTAACTGTCTTCTGCCTCAGTTTCTTAATTTGTAAAACAAGGGACTCAGACTAGATGACCTCTAGTCCCTTCCTTCTATAAAGATTTCTTACAACTAACAGTCTACAAAATTTGTAAAATTATTCCTCAATACAGGAATGTAATGGAATATTATTATGTTGTAAGAAATAGTAAATATGAACACAGAGAAGGATGAGAAGACTTACATAAACTGATGTAAAGTGAAGTAAATATAGCCTAGAAAATAATATACACAATGACTCCAACAATGCAAATAAAAAGAATAATCACAGAACAATTAAAAGTGAATGCTACAAAATTACAAAGAATAAGCATGGCCCCAAAGGAGACACATGAGAAGAAACCTTCCCTCACTTCTTTGCAGAGGTGGACAGCTCATGAGTGTGGAACATTGCTTATATTTTCAGGTTTTTTTTTTAATATGAGGATTGGTTTTACTGAATTTATTTTCTTCCTTCATTTCTTTAAAAAATTATTTGTCATATTGATTGATTAGAGCAAGGTAGAAAAAAGCTGGGAGAAAATTAGACTGTAAATATAAAAAATATCAATAAAATTTATTTTTAGAAATATGATTTCTTGATGACCAAATTCAGTCCAGAACTTCCTTCTCTCAACCCAAAGCATGTAACTTTTAAATGTTCTGTGTTGGGTCCTTTCTATTCATAGTAGGCACTCTCAGAAATAAGAAGATCCAACCCAGCCAAGCTAAGTCTTAAAACAACTTTCACTTTCTACTTTGTCTGTGGTCACAGTCAATGAAAATGCTTCTTAGAGCAGGCTGAACAGTAAACAACACCATATCCAGGCTAAAACTCCAACTTCTATGAACCTAGCCTGAGCAGGTAACCGGATAGGTTTTTTAGGGCATTTGGATAAGCAGCATGATTACCAGGCATTAACAGGCACTATGATTAATAGGCATTCACACTTCCCTCTGCCTCCTCTATGAAGCTTTCCCTGACTTCCCCAGCCTGAAGTGATCTTTCTTATAGTTTAACCTCTAAAACATGCCCTGACTGTTCTATTCAAAGATTAGATGACATTGAACTTTAACCTGAGAGGAGACCTTTTAATATTTAGTTGACCTCCACACCCTTTACAGATGAAGAAACTGAGACCTTGAGATGTTTGGTGGCTTTTCTGAGAGCACATTGTTTGTGGCAGAATCAGAACTAAAACCCAGGTCTCTTGATTCTGACTTCAGTGATCTTTCCATTTATTTGCCAACTGAACTGCCTTCTACTGTTAATTATCCCTTCATATCAACATGTCATCAACCTCATCAAATTCATTCATTTGTCCAGTCAAGCAATAAGCTTTTAAGCATCTACTATGTATGACACTGTTGTGTTTTTTCTAAAAAGGTAGGTAATATATCTTTTTTTTTGTACACCCCAAAGTGCCATAACTTAATGCCTGTATATTCCATCGATCATTCTTCCAGATCAGAACCCCAAATTTATCAGTCCACAAATCTTTTCCAAGTCTGATTTCACCCCAATCTACACTAAGCTATACTACTACAAGAAATGAATGGTGCCAGCATTCTTTCCTGCTAAGAAATGATTAGATGAGGAAGTGGTCAATGGAGCAACTAACAGCACAGACCAAGCTGCATTTCTTTCAATAGTCTCCAAGATGTGGTGAGAATTTGCCAGTAGTTGTTTTATGACATCTTGCATCAATAGGAACTGAAAACCCATGATAACTAGTTCTGACATTAAATCCCACCAACCATGTGCCACAGTACAGGGAAGAGTTGAATTTTGATTCATTTTTCTTTAACTCACTAATTTCTTCACTGTACCTACTTCTTACACTGCTGAGGATACCAGGAGTGAGGAAGAGAATCATAATAGCAATCATTAACAATCATCATTATAACAATGGCAATAAAATTATGTATTTTTTCTTTCTTACCTTGAAATAGAGAAAATAATAAGTTATTAGACCAATCAGGGCTAATATCAGGACAGCAGCTGGGATGGTGAACCAGAGTTTCTTGAAAGACCTCTCTGAATCCCGAAGTTCCATGCCACTCTCTAAGAGGTTGGGTGAATGCTTTACCTGTATCATTTCACCTGCTGTAACGAGGATAACCTGTAGCAGAGAGATTTTACAGTGATGGATGAATCCTCTCTGTCTGAGGACGCTAGTCCTGGGATTGCACAGGCTTTTGTAGTGTTATGGAAATTACATGGTGGGAGTAGGAGGCGGGGCTTTCACTGACAGTTGGAAAATGATACAAAACAATCTCTCTGTGAAACTTACAAGGAGCTGACTCTCATTTGGCCATCAGCCATGAGTCTGAAGGCGGTTTGCAGTCAGCCAACACTGGAGTAGGGAACACTCATACACACACACGCACACACGCACACACACACACACACACACACACACACACACACACACACACACACCCCAGAAGGGAAGTTCAAACAAGCCAAGTCTCTTGGGAAGGAAGCATTGTAGAGTTTGTACCCTCTGAGCCTGGAACCTCTCAGTCACATTCAGATGATCTGTTAATAAGAATCATTGTTGAAATTAAGTCATTTCTCACACCAGACATTACATATGCTTCTGGGGGAAAAAAAATTTTTTTCGGTAAAAAGAGAAAGAATTTTTAAAATTAAAAAAAAATTTTTAAGAATTTTTTTTAAAAATCACTCATTGAGCAATAGTTCCGTGGTCTCTAAGGATCAATATTAATATTAATTAATCCATAATCAATCAATTAAGCAATATCAATAATTTATAAAACTTGATTCTCTTATTTTTTCAAGGTTCCTAAATTCAGACTCAAGTGTAGTAGAGTCAGTCAAAAATCAGTCTACAAGCAATTGTTAAGCACCTACTCTTCTCTAGGCATTAAGTTCTGGTAGAGACGTCTAAGGCTAGCATACCATGATCATTTGTGTTAGTTTCTAGCACCCTTGGCCCCCAACAATTCCTCAGAATGAAATTGTATACCTTTACCAAAATGAAAAAGATGAAGCCAAAAGTTATTTAATCAAATTAAAATTTTAATAGTCTATCTTGAAAAG
Organism: Petaurus breviceps papuanus; assembly: GCF_028583685.1. Taxonomy (NCBI): domain Eukaryota; kingdom Metazoa; phylum Chordata; class Mammalia; order Diprotodontia; family Petauridae; genus Petaurus; species Petaurus breviceps. The sequence goes on along the minus strand of NW_027187313.1, from coordinate 8,353,710 downwards.
GAAAAAATAGGTATCTAAGTATTCTTCAGAGTCCTAGAAATGAATGTGGACCCTGGGGTTCTAGACTGGCACCAAAACTAAAGAAGCCTGACCTTGAGCAGATGCCCTCAGTTCTAAATGCCTCTAGGGTTTTTTCATCTATAAAAGACAGGGGTTTTACAACTTTTATACAATAAGCAGTTATGAAGCCCCCACTATGTATGCTTAATAAATTACCTACTATCATCCCCATCTGCAAAAATCATACACAGGAACAAAGTTGTTTTACCCCAATTAAATTAAACTAACAGACATTTTTGAGCATGCTTTGTGTTCTTAGCATAATGTATTAGGGACTGGTTGCATATTATTATAAGATTTCCCTTCATGAGGGCAGGTACCTGTACTATTGTTGTGAGTCCTAAAGGATTATAGATAACCATCTCACAAAGAGTCATATGCATCTCCCATGGCAATGATCATATTCAGGTTTTATAATGCTTTGTACATATGTCTTATCCTTTCTATGTGATTTCACAGCTACAAAGGAAAGAATTTTAAAGTGCCTTGAGGAAAAGTGTTAAATTAATCCAAGGTATAAACATTTGTCCTTCTAGCAGTCTATTAGAATTTGGCTGCTATCTCAGAATCTTTCTGTCCTGTAAGAAATTATTACCTATTTCCCTAACTCATGTACCATCTCTTACCTGGGAGCAAACTGTTTTCCCCAAAGTTGCTACTCATCCATCCCTTTCCAAATCTGTTCTTTCTCCTTCCCCTATTCTCCTTTTCCAGACCTGTAGGCATTTTCCCAGGTTATTCAAATGACAAGGTGTTAAAACTGTTAATATACTACCTTGTATTGCCTCTAGCCAAGGTGAATCTATAAATAAGCCTTCCTACACAGTCTGATTACATGATGAGGAAATTTGTTGGTTGTTTATGTAGAAGGGAGTTGGCCTTTGACATTTAGGAGTTGGGGAAAAACATGCAGGCCCTAAGAGGACCACATTCCAGACTAAATTTCCATGACACAGACCTCCAAAAATGAATGGAATATCAGTTTGAAATTGGCAAAAATATGAAGGTCACATACTTTTGATGACTCCCTGAGATTCCCCAGCAATGAGTAACACAAAGTACATGTTACACTTGGTTATCAAAATTGCACCTGCCAGTATTACAGGGAATAGGAATCAAATGTCCCAAAGGTACCTTCAAGATTATCTGAATCTCATTGCCTTGATTTGATAAATGAGGATTCTGAGATCTAAAGAAAAAGTTAACACATGGATTTTTGTGGTTGTTGTTCCGTCTTATACTTATGTCTAACTCTTCATGACCCCATTTGGGGTTTTCTTGGCAAAGATCATGGAGTGATTTGTTGTTTCCTTCTCCAGTTAATTTTTACAGATAAGCAAACTGAGGCAAACAGGAGTAAGTGACTTACCCAGGGCCATGCAGCTAGTAAGAGTCTGAGACCAGATTTGAACTCTAGAAGAAGTCTTCCTGACTCCAGGCTTAGCACTCTGTCCACTGTGACCCATACATATATATATATATATGTATATATATATGTGTGTATATATATATACATATATATATGTGTATATATATATATATATACTGATATTGATGATAAATAACAAGACTGAGATTTGAACTCGTGTTAGCATCACAAATTTTACCTGCTATCATATACCCTATTACCCACATCTGACCACCACTCAGGCACACAGGAATGAATCAATTGATCAATCAATAAACATTTATTAAGTGCTTGGGATACAAAAAGAGGCCAAAGACAGTCTCTGCCTTCCTTGCTGTCTTTTTTGTTATTGTTGTTGCCCTATTTAAATTAAGTTAACAAGGATTGTTGAGCACCCACTGTGTTCTTAGCACATTACTAGGGTGACTGTCAAAAGACAAGTATAAGAAGCAGTCTCTGTCCTTTGGAAAACCTATAATGTGGTTGGAGAGAGAAATGTGCGAAAAATTAGATCATGCCAAATGAAATGTCATAGGAATTAATGGTTAGGGGCAAGTAGGTAGCACAAGAGATGGAGTACCAGCACTGGAGTCAGGACATGAGATAGAATTTGACCTCTGATGCTAGCTGTGTGCCTCTGGGCAAGCCACTTAACTGAGATTACCTTAAAAAAAAAAAAAAGGAAGTCATGGCTAAAGAAAGAGAAAGAAAAGATCAGGATTAGAGAGGTATTCGTGACTTTTTTTTCTTATAACAAATGCTCCTGCATAACCTATGCACTTTTGTCGCCTTCTTTGGGCTATTTTATGTGTTAGTGACTAAAAGATACAAGGAACAAAGGGGAGTGAGAATTATTTCTATCATGACCAGGAGGTTCTAACTAGGATTTTAGATAATTTCATTAGAAATGCTGTGATATCTTTTAGAAAAGACAAGTTTGTGATGAGTTTTATGGCCAGTTTTGAAATGTAAGAGTTATAGAAGGGACTCACCCTAACATGTAATGGGAGTGTTGTGGATGTAGCAGAACAAGGATAATAGATTACTTTTGTGATTCAATCAGTCAGTCAACAAGCACTTGGGAACAGAATGGAGAATTCCAAACAGGACTGGCCCTTCTAGTGTTAAAGGATTACTATATTCCAGGAATTGTGCTAAGCCCCAGGAATACAACGAAAATCGAACCCAGGGTCCCTGTACTTAAGGAACACACTTTCTAATGGAGGAGATGATGTGGACATAGTTATCTTATAGAGTTGTTGTGAGTCTCAGAGGCACAGTGTTCTACCTATGTTGAAATGCTGCATAAATGCTGGCTAATATGTTAATGTGCTCTGTCCAATTGCTAGGTGGACGAGCATCGAAGTCTAAGTATGTGACTTGAGAAGTCAGTATTCATTCATTCAGAGACTGACATAGTAAATTAAAGAGTAAAATGAAGAATCTCAAAATCTTATCAAGGAGTAGATAAACTATACCAGAGGGTCAAGTAAGGTACATTCCACCATGATTTTTCTAATAGTCTTTATTAAATAGTTAACATTTCTAATAAGCGTGATTTTGAATGAAGTCCACAAAATCTGTACAAATGTTACTTCACAGTTTGGGGTCATATTATCTTTTGACTCTGTTAAGATTTAAGGAGATTTTAATTCATTACAGCTGACAAACCCAATAACACTTCCATTGAGAATACCTGATGAGTTCCTTAGAAGTCAAATAAAGTACCAAAAAAACCAGCTACAACTTGAACTTCCCAGTATTATCTGAATAAAAAAGCAGCTTCTATAAGAGAAATGACTCAGATTTTCATCTAAGTTATTAAAGAAGTCACTCAACAATTCGACTGAATTCAATTCAACAAATACTTTTAAGGATCTAGAGCAAGGGTGCAGCCCTTTGACTGAATCCAAACTGTATAGAACAATTCCATTTATCGAGGACCTAGAGGGCCACATGTAGCCTCAAGGCCACAAGTTCCCCACTCCTGGTCTAGAACCTTCAAGGTATACTGCCAGGACATGCAGCAATTGGTAAGAAAGAAACAGTTCCTTCTTTCTAGGACTTTACAAACTAGTAGGACAGATAAGTAAACTGCAAGGCAGAATATTTAAATGTCACTGCAAATGGCTATGGTTCTCCCATTGAGGCCTGCCCCACTGAGTCATTAATCTGGGTCACTGATCCCGCACTGAGGGACTCATAGATCTTGGAAACAGTAAATAGTTTGAAGCAAATAGTTTGACAGAGGGATTCATCATGAAATAATCACATCAGGGTCCTATCTATAAAATAACTGATGATTCCAGGGTTAAATAGTCATAGATGAAAAAGGTACAACTTTTAGAGGTAGAAAATTATTTTCTCAAGACTGAGTTTTGCTGTTGTTTGACTGACACCCTAGACAAATCAACATGGCATCTTCAGACCCTGGTTTCCTTCTCTGTGAAATGGGAATAGTGGAATTTGTACTGGCAACTTCAAAAGGAGAGGGAATTCCAGAATACCGAAGTTGGAAGGGACCTCAGAGGTCATTTAGTCCAGCCATATTAGATCAATACCACAAGGCTTTACAGAAGATTTGGTTCATTGTTGTTTCTGACAATAACAATAATACTGCCTAAGAAATAGAAAAAAATTAAATGATTGAGAAGCAACATGTAGTGAACAGAGAACTGACCTCAGAAGAACCAAGTTCAAATCCTACTTCCGATAACAATACTGGCTATGTGTCACATTGGTCAAATCACTTAATTCCTTAGTGACTCCAGGAAATTCTAACATTATAAGTTTTAGGGAAGGTGCCAACCTGCATTGGTAGAAAAAAATTTTCTTATCCAGGTGTTCTCTATTTCAATGAAGTCACAGATCTGGGTCCTATCCCTAGTTAAATGATTAATAACATAAACCACTTGTGTTCTGTTTTCTTGTTTAAATCTGTCAATCTGGAACATTTCATAGTTTTTTTTTTTATTACTCTCTGAAGAACTTTGGAATTGGTTGCATGACATGGTAGACACTAGCACAGGACCTCCGCATGGTGTGCCCACATCAGAGAACGTGTAGCGTTCTGTGAGCAAAGCATAATTGAAACAGTTCAAAGGAAATGCAGAATGTGCAGCTTTAGAGTGTCCACTCTTTCTACCCAACCTGTGGTGGAGCATTCTGAGCTCATATTGGTCTAATCAGCCACAGTGGAACCCACGACAACTTGACTCTTACATAGTGATGTCATTTTTGTCCTCTTCAGGAATGAAGGGGAAGAACAAACAGCCAAATACTATTGCTGCTGCCACTGATATTAAAGTTTTTCCTAATGGGGAAGAATAATTTCTTCATGTTCTCTAGAGAGAAAGGTCAAAATGAGCTGTGGCAGGAGACAGGCAAGAAAGCAGTAGGTTCTATGAAATTGGAGCTGAAGAGTGTGAGTTTCGGGATGAGATTAGGAACAGATTGGAGTCTAGAAATTGTTCTGAACCCAAGGTCAAGGGTGGGAGAACAAATGGTAGCAGAGGCTCTGGGTTCTGACTTCCTTCTTCATGATAATCTGTATATGGATTTGTGGTACCTCATTTGTCTAAAAATCATCTATCCAGCACCCAGCTGAGAACTATCAGTTCAGATATAGGTTGGATTAAATGACACATTTAAACTCTCTTCCTAATTCTAAATTCTAAATTGTGTCAACCAACAGTTATTTATAAAGAACTTGTTGCTGTTGCTCAGTCATTTCAGTCTCGTCTGACTCTTTGTGACCCTATTTAGAATTTTTCTTGGCAAGGATACTAGAGTGGTTTGCCATTTCCTTCTCCAGCTCATTTTACAGAAAAGGAAACTGAGGCAAACTGAGTTAAGTGACTTGCCCAAGGCTACAGCTAGTCTCTGAAGCCAGATTTGAACTCAGGAAGATGAGTCTTCCTGACTTCAGGTCCTACACATTATCCACTGCATACCTAGCTGCCCTTATTAAGCATTTATTATGTGCCAGTCACGGTACTAACCATCAGAGATACAAAAAAGGCAAAAACTCGTCCATTAGGTTGGTTCAAATAGTTGGAAGAAACATCACCTGAGATTTGATCAAATCTATGAGAGAACAATTGCGCAGAGATCAATTTTCTTTAAAGACCTTTTCTATTTTATTTCCTGGATCACCACTTCACCTTTAATCTTCAGACTTGAACCCCACAGTACATCTGTGATTATAGGTCATGGTGTAGCAATATTCCACATTTCAACCCTAATTTCAGAAGATTGGCAATTCATGGTGAAGAAGAAGAATAAAAAGGGATTGGTAGAGAAATTGCCAACTTGCTTTAGTAGAAGGAGTTGACGCTTCTGTGAGTTTCCTATACCAATGATATTACAGGTCCAGGGCCTATTCCTGTTGACTTCTCTGGGTTGTCAGAACCAAATTAGATAATATAGGCACATATTTACATACAAACACATATGTACATGTAGCAATTTATGAACCTTGAAGTATTATGTAAATGTTAGCTAATATTGTTATTTCCAAAGAAAAAATGAAGAGTTCCTGCCCTCAAGAAGTTTAGATTCTACTTAATCTTTACCTTGTTGATGACAGGTCATGGAATTTGTCATAGACAAATCTCAGAGGTGTGATCTAAGAACTGACTCTCATTCTCAAATTACGTCCATCTTTACGTTTATCATCTTTCTCCTGACAAATTTCACTAAATAGATTTCAACATCCACTGACTCTCAAAATCCAGAAACAAGTGAGAACTTTCTCTGGCTGAGGGCCTTTCCCCACTGTGTTCTCATTAAAGCTGTGCTAGAAATAGGGCCATCCAGATTGAGAAAGTACTTGAGAAGTACTAGCTATGGCAAGTGGGTATTTCCCATCTTCATTTTTTTCCAAGGACTTCAAGTTTGCCAACACCAAGTTTTTCCTTTTATTTTTTGGAAGGGATTCATCTACTCAGGCAACCCCAGTTGGAAATCAGCCTGTCTCCACCCTTCTACTGGCTCTCCACACATAAATTAACCAAACCTGTCTGTATCCTCCAACTTCCTACATGCCACCTCACAGAGCTTTAGCAATTACACTCCTTTCAACCCCTATTAATTACCATGACATTCACCCACAGAATTCTTTACACTTTCCCTTCTGGCTCTCGACTTTATATTTCCTGCTGTTCATTTAGAGCATAGACATTCCTGTAATGGCAGGCAGCACACTCAGAGATATACAGCTTTAGTGGTTAGTATTACAGTGGGAAAACAAATGAGTAAAGAAAAATGTTTACCTTATTTCTCTCAAACCTGAAATCAGAGGATACCTGTATTTCCCAAGCTGCAATAAATTCTATTCATCTCTCCTGAGAAAACTAATCCTTGGTCCCTTGCATTTGTAATCTGTAGCTTTCCTCCTGTGGGACTTTATTTGCTTTTGCAAGCTTTAATTTCATAATAAGAAAGAAGCTTAAAAAGATACTGGGACACCAAGATTAGCAAATTACTACTATGACTTCCTCAGAAGTCTATGCACGTCACAGGCTTTAGAGTTAGAAGAGACTCGAGAAGTTTAAAACAGACTTCCTCAGTTTTACAAACAATGCAACTGAAATCCAGATAGGTTATATTACTTTTATAAGGTCATATAAGCTGCATGTAGAAGATCCAGGATTTGAATCCAGATCCTCTGACTCCCAACACTAGAGTCCCTTCCATTAAACCATTCAAGTTAACAAGAGGCATCTTCTTCTAGAGGCTCCTGGTCCAAAGTCTTTTATCCTGATCTCTTCTCCTTTCTCCATTAATCAAAAACATTTAGACCAAGCTCCTTAAAGAACTGGTTTGGTAACTTGAAAACCTAGAGGCAACTGTAACACCTTGTTCTGGGATGAATTGCCACTGTACAGTAGGGCTATACCATAGTGGGGAAACCTTAGGCAGGTGTGCCAATGGAAAAATCAATGAATCACCAACAAGTTCATGGAATGCTGCTTAGGGTAACTGAACCAAATGGATTGTAGAGAACAAAAAGGAGGAGGAAGAAGATAAGGAGGAGGGAAAAATAACCTTGGGGAGTTGATGAAAACTACTCTAAATGATCAAAGGATGATATGGACGTATCATCAAGTCTCCTATCTCTCTTTTGGCCTCAGGAAAATCTCTTTATCTAAAAATAGGTGTATTCCCCCCAACACACACGTACACATTCTCTGACACTGTCTTTCAGGCCCACTGGTCCCTGGATCAATTCCAGATTCAGTCCTACTATTTAGGCTCCCATTTCATCACCAATGATTGGTAATTACAAGTATAAAGTGCAGGAAAGAAGACCAGGAGAATTAAAGGTGACAAAAAGGAAAGAAGAGGGAAAAGGGATGTCTCTTAGAGTGGATAATGTCAAAAACATGGCTTATCTTTTAGATAAAATTATAACTCATTGAAAATCAGGGAACACAAAAAGTGACCGACTCCATACTTCCCCTGCCCCAAACTTCATACAAACATTCTTCCAACACATACTTCTACCCATTTATTAAAAGTTTCTCCTGATATTTTTATCTTTTTTTAAACAAAATAAAACTCTCTTTTTTGCTCTGTCTTCAGTTTTGTTTTCTTCCTCTTTCTTTTTCCAGTTCTCCAAATGATTAAAATGAAGTCTGAGCTCAGATCTGACTCTGAAGACTGTAGTTCAAAGGAAACCCCAATAGTAACCACCTAAGGAATTCCGGCTCTGCCTTTTTTCCTCTTCCTACAATAATTCCACAGTGCTCAGCATCTTCATCTCCTTGGCAAAAAAAAAAAAAAATCTAGGGAATTAAATGCTTTCATAATATGCTTTCATTGTTCCAACTGCACTTCAAAACCTCATTTCAGGGATTTTCCCTTAATCATTTCACCCTACCTCTTTCTCTGCCTTCCAGAGAACACAGTGGTAAAGAGGTTTAGCCCAAGAGACAACTTCTTTTGTTTTTCTAGTGGATGTTGAGTAGTCCTTGTAAGGCTGGGTTATTTTTATACTAGCTGACCACAAAAATATCATGACAAGGTAAACAATGTAAAGAAAGAATGAAACATCAAGAAACACCTAGCATCTGATTGGATATAAGGGCTGAGGAAAGGAAAAAAGAATTTCTTAGATATCTGCTCTGTGCTACATATTATACTGAGAGCTTTACCATTGTTATTCGTTGTTGTTATTTGATCCTTACAACAACCCTGGGAGGTAAACAGAGGTTAAGTGACTTGCCCAGGATCACACAGCTAGTGTCTGAGGCCATATTCAAACTCAGGTCTTCCTGAATCTAGGCCCAGTCCTCTATCCACTGTGCCACCTAGCTATCTTGTTTGATTCTTACAACAACCATGGGAAGTAGATATTATTATTACTCCCATTTCACAATTGGGGAAACTGAAGCAGACAGAGGTTAAGTGACTTGTTCTGGGTTACACAGCTAGGGATTATCTGAGACCATGTTTGAACTTAGGTTTTCCTAACTCTAGGCCCAGCACTCTAATGCATTAGAGTACCAACTAACTGAAATAGGAGAGGTAACTTTCAAGAATGACTCCAAGATGATGAAACAAAGTGACTGGGAAAGGGGTAGTGTTCTGGACAAAAATAGGGAAATGAGGAAGAGGGAAAAGTTTAGGAAAAATATATTGAGTTCCATTTTGGGCACATTTTAGGGATGCTGACAGGCCATCTGAAAGTGAGGTGATGAGGTGGGACTGGAGTTCAGGAGAGAAAATAGGATAGTGTTTCTAAATTTGGGATTCATTCAACTAGAGATGATAATTTAACCTACAGATGTGATGAGATAATCAAAAGATAGATTACATAGAGATAAGAGAAAAAGGCTCAAGGCAGAACTTTCAGGGAAATCATCACTTAGGAAATGGTATATGGTTGACAAACCAATGGAGAGTTAAGTATGACTAACATAAGGAAGAGGAAAACTATGAGAGAGTGGTGTGTCATGAAAGTAAGAGAAGAAAGTTTCCAGAAAGAGGGGGTGACTGTGTTTAAAAAAAAATCAGAAAAGTTAAGGATGAAAACTAACAAAATGCCATTGGATTTAGCAGTTAGGAGATTATTGGTACAAGCAAAATGCATTCAAGGACAGAAAATCATTAACTAGAGAAAAAAATCCCAATATATCAAATATCTATAATAATGGTCTGACATCCAAGATAAATAGGTGGCCATCAAAAACATATAAGACCAAAAATGATTCTCTAATGGATAGATGGTCAAAAAGTGCAAACAAATAATTCTCAAAATAAGAACTGTAAGCAATCAATAACCATATGAAAGAATGGTCCTAGTTGCTAACAATAAGGGAAGTATAAATTTAAAAAAACTCTGATGGTTCATTTCACAATCATCAAATTACCAAAGATGACAAATGATGGGAAAATTTAATATTGGGAGATTGTGGGAAAACAGGGACACTGATGCCCTGTTGAAAGAGCCATAAATTATGGCCCAGCCATCCTGTAAAGCAATTTGAAATTATGATAAAGTGACTAAAATATCCATATCTTTTGACCCAGAGATATCGCTGCTAGATAGATAACCAATGATAATTTTTAAAAGCCTCCAACATATCAAAATATTTATAATAGCCCTCTTTTTTGTAGTAATAGTGAAGAACTAGAAACAAAGTAGATGTCTATTGTCTGGAGAAAGTCTAAAATTTTGTGGTGCCTAAATGTAACTGTACTGTAAGAAAAGATGAACACAAAGACATATGAAAAAAAATATGAACTTACACGGAGTAAAATAAGCAAAAGATGGGAAAATAATATGATGATAGAAACAATGTAAATTGGCATAATGATAACAAAATAACAAAACACCGAAACTGCATGTTGTGAAATTGCAAAGACCAAGCTTTACCCCAAAGAAGAGGCATAGAGTTCTTCCCACCTCCTGCTTCCTTTCAGAGGTTGGACTGACCCACATAATGTCAGATGTTTTCAATGTACTAATTGATTTTGCTATACTTTTTTCCTTTTTTTATTATTATAGAAGATTAATGTCTAGGAGGAGAAAAAGCTACATTGGGATGTGTGGGCTATGTAAAACAAAATCTATCATTAAAATTTTATGGAAAAAATAAAAATAATAAAATGGGAGGGAAAGGAGATCATTGCTAACCTTGTAGAGACAGTAGAATGATGGAGTTGGAAACCAGATCTAAAGGGGTTAACAAGTAATAGAGTGGCAATATATTATTGACAGTAAAAGTAGGCTATTCTTTTTAGGAATTTTACTGTAAAAGGAAAAAGGAAATAAAGGATGATAGATTGAAGGGACAACCTCCAGTCTCTCAAATCCCAAACATATCTATTGGGGTGGCTAGGTGGCGCAGTGAATAGAGCACCAGCCCTGGAGTCAGGAGGACTTTAGTTCAAATCCAGCCTCAGACACTTAACACAAAAACTAGATGTGTGACCTTGGGCAAGTCATTTAACCTCAATTGCCCTCCAAAAAGCAAAAAACAAAACCAAAAACATATCATCTATGCACCTACCAAGATAATCCTTCTAAGTAGCTTTTTTTTAAAAGAATGGGTGTTTTCAAAAGTTGATTCAAAAATTTTAATTATACTCTAATAAAAATATTATAGCAACATACTGGAGAAAATATTAACAATAATCAAGATGAATTTATATTATGGATATAAGAAGGGCTCAACATTAGGAAAAACAATAAACATAATCACATTCCAAACAAAAACACCCCCCAAATCACAATTATACCGCTATGGGAGGGAGAAGCCTTTATCAAAGTCCTAATTCATTCATTTATGCTAAAAGTCCTACAAACCATAGGCATATGGTTTTAAATCTATATCTAAAACCAAATGGTAGCATTTGTGTAGCAAAGAAATACTGGAAGTTCCCCCTCCCCCCCCAAAAAAAAAGAATAATCAAGTAAGATCCTCAACCTATGTTATTTGACATAGTTCTAGAACTACTAGATAAACAACAGAAGAGTAGAAAGAAATTAAAGCCATAAACATAAGGAGAGAGGAGATAAAACTATCCTATTTGATAAAAAAAACATGGTTTACTTAGAAAACCCCCCAAAATCAACAAAATTGAGAAAACTAATAGTCTCACTAACATAGAAAAATGCACATAACCCCTCAAAAATAAACAACTTTTTGCTGTTGTTTAGTCTCTTTCAGACATATCTGACTCTTTGTAACCCTATTTAGGGTTTTTTGGCCAAGATACTGGAGTTTTTGCAAATTCCTTGCCTAGCTCATTTTACAAATGAGGGAACTGAGGCAAACAGGGTTAAGTGATTTGACCAGGGTCACACAGCTAGTAAGCAGATGTGGCCAGATTTGAACTCAGGTCTTCATGACTCTAGGCTCAGCATGCTATCCTGAAAGAAATAATAGAAAAGGAAGTCCCAATTAAAATAACTGTTACAAAGCATGTCAGACACCTAGAGTCATTCTATCAAGGCTCACACAAAATTTGTTTGTATATAATTATAAGATCCTCTTCAAGGAAATAGAAAACAATTTAAAAATTGGAAGGATGTCAAATTTCCATAGATGGGTCAAGAAGTATAATAAAAATGATGGAACTCCCTAAACTAATTTACAGATTTAGTACTAAACTAGTAAAACTACCAAGAGCATGCATTTTAGAGTCAAACAAAATTTAAAAATTCATTTGGAGAAATAAATGGTCTAGAACAGAGAAGTCAACCATGTATCCATTAGGTCCAATCCCGTGTGGCCTGAACCATATTAAGCCATAATTGAAAAATATTCAACAACATAAATTAGAAAACAATAAAATATAGATAATTTTTGTTTGATAATTTGTGTTTTTCTAAGCTTATATATATATATTCCATAGGTATCCTTCTGTATGGTTTAGTGGCCCCATTTCTATTCTATAACACCACTGGTGTCGTATACTTTGTTACTGATGCAGAAGTCATATCTGAGCCAATTCCCTACGTTTAGACCATTGGCTCACTGGAACAAGGATTGAACAGTACAAAGCGAGAAGAAAGGGTAAAAATGAGAAAGAAAAAAAGATGGCATGTGATTGAAACAGTTCATTTTTGAACTATTTGAACAAATCACTGATAAATAAAGTTTGGAAATGGAAAGAAGGATATCAATACTGATTATAATTTCCCAGAGAATTTTAACCAGTGTAAATCAGTTGTCATGACAAGGAGAATAAAGGATCCTAAAAGGCATCTCTGTCAGCAAATACTTAAAATCTGCCAAATGGAAAGAGATGTCAGACAAAAGCAATATTGTTTTAGAATATAATCTTATATGGAAAAGCTTATGGATGAGGGAAGCAGCAGGGAATAAAACCTGTTAAAAGAAATGAGAGTCCCAAATAAGCAATTTTATCTCAAGGAAATTTAAAAATAAATGTGGAAGGACAGGAAATGGAGAAATATAAAAATATTGGCAAAGACTGTTGTGACAGCTTTCAATATCAAAGAGAGTAACGTGACTACACTTAGATTCTAAAATCACAGACCCAAATTTGATTATAGAGAAGGTAGAAATGGCATTAAATAAAGGGGAAAAAATCAGGACAGAAAGCCAGATTACATCAAGTGTATGTCAAGTGTGTCTATTCTGGAGACAACAAAGGTATGAAGATATTGAGTCATCAGTTAATCATATACATAAAGCAGACGAAGGTAACAAAGAAATGGAAATTGTCAACAACTAGACAATAAGCATTTATTAGGCAATTAGTATGTGTCATTCTAGAGCCAGCTAGGTGGTGTAGTAGATAGAGTGCCAGACCTGGAATCAGGAGGAACTGAGTTCAAATCTAGCCTCAGACACTTACTAGCTGTTTAATCCTAGGTGAGTCACTTAACCATGTTTGCCTCAGTTTCTTCATCTGTAAAATGAGCTGGAGAAGAAAATGGCAAACCATTTCAATATCTCTGTGAAGAAAACCCCAACATGAGGTCATGCAGATTTGGACATGACTGGAAAAGATGACTAAACATGTGTCATACTGTGTTAAGCATTGGGGATGCAAGTGTGTCCTCAATGAAAAAGGCAACATGCGAATAATTATGCACACAAGAGACATTTATAGTGATAATCTCAGTGCAAAAGTACTAGCAGGAAGTAGAGGTAAGGGAACCAGGAAAGGTCGCCTGAAGAAGGTGGCCTAAAACAGGGGATTTAGGATGTGCAGATGAATCTTCATATAGCATGACCTTTGCCATCTTGGTTGTCTTCCTCTGGACCAACATTCTTATCTCAATGTGGCACCCAGAACTCAGCCATCTGAGAGGATGAGGTGACGGTCCCCATTACAAAGACTATCTCTTCCACTTGACCCTTTGATCCATCTCCCTCTGTCTCCTTCAGGACCTAGGACCGTGGATGATGATGATGATGATGACGACAATGACGATGATGATGATGATGATGATGATGATGATGACTAGCATTGATATGTTGTTAAAGGTTTGTTCTTTATTTTATATCTTCTCTTTGATCCTCACAACAAACACTGTGAGGTGTTATTAATATCTTTATTTTATAGATTAGCAAACTGAGGCTGAGAGGTCAAGTGACTTGCCCAGGGTCACAAAACTAGTGTCTAAGGTAGATTTGAATAGAAGTCTTCCTTTCATAGACTGTAAACTCCTTGATAATAGGAAGCATGTCTTTGTTATCTCCACCTCTGTCTCAATGCCTACACAGTAAGTATGCTATACTTAATAGGAATTTATTTATTTATATATTATGATATTATATATTATCATAATGTTATTATATTTCCATATAATATTAGAATTTATATTATTTATATAATATATTATAATAATATTATTTATTTATATTTAATAAATATTTTGTGAATGTACAAGCTAACTAAAAGAGACAGTGTGGCATACTTGACAGCATGCTGGATGTGGAGTCACACAGAGTCAGTCACTTATTACTTATGAGTCCTTGGGTAAGTCACTTAATCTATGACTCAGTTTCCCCATCAGTAAAAAATGAAATGGTTGGGGATTGTGTTAGATGACCTCTAATGTCTCTTTCAGTTCTAAATCAATCTCTGTGACTATTATAATGTAGTAAGAAACAGACACGCAATGATGAAGTGGTCATAGCAGCTGGGAGAAAGATACCTTGGACAACATTTAACACTATCCACAGGGAATGGTTCTAGAGGCAAGTGTGAAAGTTTGTATGAATTCAAATAGGAGATGTCCAAAGACTCAGGAAAAATATGGGACTTTGCTCATAGAAAAGGAGAAAATCTGAAAGCTAATGACTACTTTGGCCTTAGACCCCAAGAATTTTTAAGCAATAATGTTATCTTGTAGGCACAATCCCATTTGATTGAAATAATTATCTATTCTGTGCCTATTGTACATTACTGTATGTTCAAGGTACTGTGCTGGGCACTGACACAAACAGGTGACTTACGCTCATTACAGGCCCAAAGAGGCTAAGCAGTGTCTCTAGGCCACAAGACTAGGCCTTTTTTCTTATATCACGGACCTTTCTGTGAGCCTTTGTACTCCTCAGATTAATGTTTTTAAATGCAAAAAAATAAATGGAGCACTGAGTCTGGATTCAGGAGGACCTGAGTTCAAATTTGACCTCCAAAACTTACTAGCTGTGTGACCCTGAACAAGTCACAAGACCTCTATTTGCCTTTGTTTCTTCATCTGTAAAATGGGGATCATAATAACCCCTATCTCCCAGGGTTGAAGGGGCACCTAGGTGGTGCTGTAGATAGAATGCCCAATGTGAACTCAGGAAGATTCATCTTCCTGACTTCAAAATCTAGCTGTATGGCATTGGGCAAGTCACTTAGCCCTGTTTCCCTCAAGTTACACATCTGCAAAATGAGCTGGAGAAAGAAATAGCAAACCACTCCAGGATCTTTGCCAAGAAAACCCCAAAAGGAGTCACAAAGAGTCACAACCCGGGGTTGATATGATGATCAATGAGGTAACATGTAGAAGTGCCTTGCAATCCTTAAAGCACTATACAAATGCTAGTAGCTCTTTGTATCATCATCATCATCATTCTGTAACTGGAGGACATGTGGGTATATGAAGAGAGGGATGCCAGGTAAGGTAGCCCCTGAGATCACCCAGCACCCCCAGGGAGCGGCTTACATCCCATAAGTTGTGATCATCACAGTTCTTCAGAAGCAGTTTGTCAGAGTCCTGGGGGACATAAAACAGGGGAGTGAGCCTCCAGACCTCAGACAAACACACTCGACTCAGCCTGCAGATCTAAGTTCATACCTCCCTCTTCCCAGAAGCCTCGAAGCCGAAGTCAGAAAGACATTACCAAACTGGTGGACTCTGATACAGTCTGTTCAGCCATATCCCAAATTGGCCATCTCCAAGGAAGCACTCTGAGACTACAGCCCAAGAACAGAGAGATTACATACAGATGGGAAAACGATCCAGGAGAGGGGAAGTCACTTCCCCAAGCTAATGAGTGGTTAAGGACTTTAACCTTTTGTTGAGTACTAAGTCCTCAAATTATTACTTATACAGAATATTTAAAAACAGTTTTAATGCATGATTTTGTTAATTGATTAATATAAGTGCGTATTATTTACTGATAAAAATCTGAGCATTAATTTAGCTTGGTGGTACATATACTCTAATCCCTGGGAATCCTGAAGAACAAAGGTTTATTCTACACACTATGGTGGGGTACAAATAAATATCGAACATGGTCTTAGGTACTTTTCAGTCTCATTAGGGAGACAGCACACACACACATACACAAAACCATGGAGAAAGACAAGACAGTATCTAATTGATCACTAAAATATGTCGCATACACTTTGATTTAGATATTCATATACAGAAATGGTTGATGTGGATAAGGAAAGGTTATGCTATGATTAAGAACAGTAAAGTGGGATGAACATCAAAGGCCCCCAGCCTTATCCCAGTGGGATGGGCTTCTCCCTTAAGAATCATCAACTGAGTTCAGAATTTAGGCCCCCTTTTGCTGTTCAAACCAAACTGTCTAGTCACTCATTGGAGAATAACTCGTTGGCCACTAAAGGATAACGAGAAGATACATACGGAAAGGGTTTATATAGGATGTTCATTTTGAGGAAAGGAAGGGTTCTCTCAATCTTTTATGCAGTTGAGCATCTTATAGTGGTGGGAACACTGGATTGGATGTGAGGAGGCCTAGATGTCTGACTCTGCCTTTAACTGTGTGACCTGAGTAATAATATTAATAATAACTAGTATTTGTATAGTTGTTAAAGGTTTGCAAAGGATTTTACAAATATCTCATTTTAGCCTCACAACAACCTATCATGTTTCTTATTCTGGAGATGAGGAAACTGGTAGACAAATGTTAAATGACTTGCTCAGGGTCACACAGCTGGTGAAGGCCTGGAAGGTCAGGTCTGAACTCAGGTCCTTGCCACCTAGCACCTGTGCCAGGTCTCTTAAATTTTCTGCTTGGTTTCCTCCACTATAGATGAAAAGGTTGGACTAGATTTCTCTTCTTTCCTTTCAGGAATAAGTTTCTGTGACTCATAAGAAGGGAACCCAAGGCAGGGAAAGATTAGGTCATTGCAACAAACTTATACCAGGCGGAATCCTCTCGTGGAACATAATCTTGCCCCAAGCTAACTTCCTCCTAATATTCACACTTCCTCTGGGGAGACTAAAATTAAGAAAAAATAATGCTTAGACTTGTTTCCTGCTGGTTTTATACTGTTTTACTCCTTTTCAGGAGTGCCAGTCAGTCCAGATCTAGCCAATCAGATCCAGGAAAGTCAGAAAGAGAGGTGGTTTGGTAGAGAACAATAATGATAATAAGGATATTGTGTAATACAACAAGGGAAGAACCTCAAGTCAGGAGACCCACATTCAAATCCCACTTATGATATTTTCTAGTTTTATGACCCTGGGAGAGACATTTCACATCTATGGGTCTTACCTTACACACGGGTAAGATGTTAATAATAGGCCCACTACATATCTCCTAAGATGACTGTGAGAAAAGCATTTGGCAAACTCCAAAAGACATGTGAATTACTTAATTCTTTTTCCTCATCGAAGTTGACCCTTGTTCTATTTTGAGGTAACTCAGGAATGAATTCTAAATCTTACCTGACAACTGAGCTTTGAAAGTTTATTGTTTCTATAACAGAGTTAGCATTTTTGTTTTTGTTTTTTTTTTACAGCGAATAGAGGTCCAGCCTTTGAGTTAGGAAGACCTCTGGCACCCAGCCGTCCTATAACAATGGACAAGCTAATTCTCATTGGCCCTGAGTTATCCTCTAAGACTCTGAAGAACAGAGGAGATGCTAATGTACATTGGTGTGGGTAATTTCTACACTGGGAATTAACCAATACAGATGAAATCATAGGCCCAGCCACTCTTACATGAACATACATATACATGTGTCCATAAATACATTATGTATGTGTTGTATGGATATATGTGTGTGCAGACATTGTTGCTATTGTCATTGTTATTTAGTTATTTCAGTCATGACCCCATCTGGGGTTTTCTTGTCAAAGATACTGGAGTAGTTTGCCATTTTCTTCTCCAACTCATTTTACAGATGAGGAAACTGAGGCAAACAGGGTTAAGTGATTTGCCCAAGGTCACACAGCTAGTAAATGTCTGAGACTGGATTTGAACTCAGGAAGATGTGTCTTCCTGACTCCAAGCTTGGCATTCAATCCACTACTCCACCTCGCTATACACATACACATACACCCATACTCACATACATATATACACATGAGTATACACATATATGCAAATGTGTGTATGTGCATGTGTATCTCCCATGATAGCATTTATTTCACTTTAAAATTATTTTATTTATTTGTTGTTGTATGAATCCTCCCTTGTAACAAAAAAAAAAGGCATTAAGCAAAACCATCTGCTAGAGAAACTTGGTCTAATCCCATGCGATGTTCTGTCACCCTGGTCCCCTGCCACTCTGTTATGAGAAAGGAGATGTTTCCCTGTGTCTTCTCCAAGACCTTCCCAGAACTGTCATTTAAAGAGTCTACCTTCATCATGTTGTCTGTCCCAAGAATAACCACACCACCCATCCTCCCATCAGCTCTGGTATTATTTAGGCCCAGGAAGAAGTGTCTCCCTTCAGAAAGATGAAGCATTGAGATGGGTTTGAACAGCAGGTTCATTTGTGCAGACACTATCCACACTAGCAGTCATCACCTGGTAGGTATGATTTGCACAGGCCAAAAATTCTGCCAGGCTCTCTGTGGGCACTGAGTAATTATTTGTAATGATTCTTGGTTGTTAACAAATTTCCTGATTTATGCTGAATCACGTTGTAAACCCCACCACAAAACCGCAAGCATCAAGAGAAATAAATGTGGTAGATGAATGAGGAGCTGATTGTTCAAAGTTCATGTGTGATCATTTCTGTGTATTTTATCTCACCTACCAGTGTGCTAGTCAAGAAAGCTAGTCTATAAGCTATTTCCTAGCTTACATTCCTCATAAAATGTGAGCTCCCAGAAGGCAAGAACTGTTTTTCACTGTTGTCTTTTTTTCTTTTGTCTTTATTAATTTGTTCGTTTACTTTGAGTTTACAAGATTCAGTTCCCCAGTTCTCTGAGTTTCAGATTTTCACCCCTTCCCTCCCCTTCCCCTCCCCCCCATGGCGGCATACAATCAGGTATAGGATCTGCAGATTAGACATTGGTCAGGTTATAAAGAAGGATTGTAACAGATGGAACGAACAATGGGAAAGAGGAAACCAACCCAAATAAGAAAAAGAAAGAGAGCAAGTAATTTGCTTCAATCTGCATTCAAACTCAGTTCTTTCTAGTTCTTTCTCTGGATATAGACATCTCTCTCCATCATGAGTCTTTTGGAGTTTACTTATAGCCCTGCATTTCTGAGAAGAGTCCAGTCTATCAAAGTTGGTCATCACACACACGTTGTGTCTGTAATTGTATACAAATTTTTCCTGGTTCTTCTCTTCTCACTCAGCATCAGTTCATATAAGCCTCTCCAGGTAGATATGAAGTCCATCTGCTCTTCATTTCTTATGGCTCAATAGTATTCCATTACAGTCATATACCATAACTCTTTTAGCCATTCCCCAATTGATGGGCATCCCCTTAATTTCCAGTTCTTTGCCACCACAAAAAGAGCTGCTATAAATATTTTTGTACATATGGGTTTTCCTCCCACTTCTGTGATCTCTTTGGGATACAACCCTGGAAGTGGTATTGCTGGGTCAAAGGATATGAAATTACTCTGGGCATAATTCCAGATGGCTCTCCAGAATGGTTGGATCACAACTCCACCAGCAATGTATTAGTGTTCCAATTTTTCCACATCCTCTCCAGCATTTATCATTTTCCTGTTTTGTCATCTTAGCCAATCTTACTAGTGAGATGTGGTACCTCAGAGTTGTTTTGATTTGCATTTCTCTAATCAATAGTGATTTAGAGCATTTTTTCATATGCTTATAGATATTCACTGTTGTCTTTGTAGTGACTATCTTTGTGTTGCCAACTATGGTGCCATGCATACAGCAAGCGCTTAATAAGTACTGAATTAAATTGGAAGGACACTGGGTTTTGAGCCTTCAAGCTCTAGCTCTAACTAGCTAAGTGACTTTTAAGAAGTTCCCTTTCCTATATTAGCTACCTTATAATAAAATGTATTTAAAGCCCATAGTGGTACAGTGGAAAGAAGGCTAGCTTTAGTGTCAGAAGACCTGAGTTTAAATATTTCCTGTCTTTATGAAATTGGACTCCCCATCTTCATCTGTAACCTGAAGGGTCTCTGAAGCCCCTTTCAGTTCTTGACCAATGATTCTATGCTTTGTACCATAAAGAGCTGGTGACACTTTATCATTCATCGTTATATTCCTCATTAATATTCCTCATGATTATTGCATGTTTTATGCATTCAATAACAGTTGTTAACATTTTTCAATCAAGAGAAAATGGATTTTTCCAATATTGGATGCATAAAGTGACATGAACTCCAACTAGTAACTTGCTATTGCCTACTAATAAAAATTCAACCACTGTTACCTGGCATTCAAGGTCAATTAAAATGTGACTCAACTTTCCCAGCTATATCTTATACTATTGTTGTTGTACTATTTGTTATTACTGATGTTATATTATTGTTGGTGGTCATTTCATTTGTGTCTGACTCTTCATGACCCCATTTGGAATTTTCTTGGCAAAGATACTGGAGTGGCTTGCCATTTCCTTCTCCAGCTCATTTTACATATGAGGAACCTGAGGCAAAGAAGATTAAGTGACTTGCCCAGGGTCACACAGCTAGTGAGTGTCTGAGGCCAGATATGAACTCAGGAAGATGAGTCTTCCTGACTCTAGGCCTAGTGCTCTATCCCCTGGACCACCTAGAGGCCTTATCTTTATACTCTTTGCACTTTATTCTCCAGACAAGACTAATCTGTGTGTGCTTACCTATACCCATCACGCTTCTACCTCTATGTCTTTTCTCCTATCTTGCCCTACATCTGGAATGCCTTCTCTGGTCCCTCTTCACCAGATGAATTCCAAGCCCAACTCAGTAGTCACTGCTTCTAACAGTGGCTGATACTTCAGCACAGCCAATAGAGCATTGAGGGGATCCAGCAAGAAGCAATACTGGGTGATGTTTCATGAATCAAGCAGGTTTATAGAGGTTGGTGAGATACATGAGAAAGGTTATAAGAGACTGAGACTGGGAAGAACAGTGTGCAAGCATCACCTGCACTCAGGGTCCTGGGCCTTTCTACCCTCGCAGGAACTTGGGCTGAGGGGAGGAGTCTGGGAGCGAGAGCAGGGCAGGAAAAGATTCACAGTCTGTAAGGTAGTGAGTGTCATCGTGGTCCTGAATGGGGATGGTTACCAGGTACCTGCATTGTGAGAGAGAGAGAGAGAGAGAGAAAGAGAGAGAGACAGAGAGAGAGAGAGAGACAGAGAGAGAGACAGAGAGAGAGAGAGACAGAGAGAGAGAGAGACAGAGACAGAGAGAGAGAGACAGAGAGAGACAGAGAGAGAGAC
>NW_027187313.1:8291710-8332101 GCF_028583685.1 Petaurus breviceps papuanus | reverse complement strand
GAGAGAGAGACAGAGAGAGAGAGAGACAGAGAGAGAGAGAGAGGGAATAAAACATCTTTCCTGTTTGGCTCGGCTCCAGTCAGTAAACCAAAGTCAGTAAGCAAACCAAGAGGAAAGTCAAGAGTTGTTCTGAGTCACCATAGGGAGAAGGAAGAGTTGTATGGACAGATGCTGAGCTTGTGGTCGCTCTAAAGTAGCCAGAAAGACAGCAAATGGAGAAGCAAAAAACTGCCAGACTAGTTTTACAGCTGCAAAGTAAAAGTGAATAGTGGCAAAAACAGTTTTGTAAGTTGTTACAGAGCCATTCCAGGAGGTTCTGTCATATGCCAGGCCTTGACAGAAGCAACACAATGTCATCTGCCAACAGGAATATCTGCAAGACTTCAGCTTCCATAGGAAATCCCTCTTGAACTTAGGTTCAGCAGGAGATCTCTTCCATCAAAATAGCAAACAGCTTATATGACCAAATAGCTTCCTCATCTTGTATCTTTCACTTGATATTTATGATCATAGGGTTGTCCAATAAGATTTTCTTGGTTGTTTTGTTTTTCAAAGAAAGTTAAATAATTTTCCTATATGGATAAGAAATACCTTGTTGGAAGGCAGCTTTGAGCTGGCATTTTGCTCTGTCAATTCAAATGGCATGTGCTTTTTTTTTTTTTAAATAATCAATAAACAAGCACAGAAGATCTTTATCTTCTAAATTTTTTCTCTGATTTGTGATGGTAAAGATATTGCTTTCAGAAGCCTGTCTATTTACAATGAATGCCTTCATCAAAGATGCCTTTGATTACAGTGTAAGTGATTCTCATAGGTATTTTTTGAAGATGGAAAGGCATCTAGGTCATTAACTGATATTTTCTTGGACGTCTCTTCTTTGCATTAAGAAAGTCCAGGACTTTTTCCCACCCCTTTAATATCTTGCCCTACTTCAGGAAACCTTGTGAACTGAACCCTCATACTCTCACAATTGTATCATTTACAGCAAAGAACTCCTTAAATGAACATTTGGTCTAATCTTTCTGCTTTCCCCAATTTCTACCTCCTTTAAAAGTGCACCTGGGACTAATAATTTAGCCCAAGGTATTTTACTGTCCTTGATGATGAAAAAAACTATCTATCTATCTATCTATCTACCTATCTATCTATATACTTGTGTATATATATATATATATATGTATACACACATAGATATAACTATACAAATCATTACAGATATCCTTTCCATTTTTATTCTTCATTGCCTTCTTTCTTTGTCACAGAAACTTCATCCTAGAAATTAACTTCATCCCTTGATCTCTGATATCAGAAGTATTATCTACCCCTGTGGCCCTTCCTCTCATTGAGTAGTCACTCCCAGAACATTCATTTTAAGGACAACACCCAGAGCAGCCACATCTTAATTTCTCTCCAGACAACACTACTGTCATTCTAGACTCTCTCCTCCATGCCCAGCCCCTTCCTTTGTGTCTCTCTTTTAGGTGATGCCTTCTCAAATTAGCATATAAGTTCCTGAAGGACAAGGACTGTCTTGTTTTGCTTATATTAGTATATACAGAGCTTAGTACAGTGCCTGGTACATAGTAAGTGCTTAATAAATGCACGTCGAATTGACTTGACATTCCATTTTCATCCTTCAAAATCTTGTGTGATATTGTTTAGTTGGTTCTCTCATCACCCTATCTTTGAACTAGCTCTAACCTCCTTCCCAGCTGTCTTTATTTTATTAGATAATATTGCTCATCATCTTTCATCATCTTTCTCTGTAATATTTTATAAATGAGTGTACATTCTTTTTTTTTCTTTTTTTTTTTGGAGGGGCAATTGGGGTTAAGTGATAAGGGTTAAATTGCCCAAGGTCACACAGCTAGTAAGTGTTAAGTGTCCGAGGAACAAGTATACATTCTATTTAGCTATTGACCTTGTTGATCTTTCTTTACTTGGCAAGTAACTCAAATGTTTGCTATCCAAGGTGCCTGTAGGAATAGAGTGATAAGAGTCAGATAATATTATTCCCAATTTATAAATGTAGAAGCTGGGGTCTGAGCTTCAGTTAAGTGACTTCATCAATAATCAATTAATAAACATTTATTAATCACAGTAGCAGGCACTGTGCTAAGTGATGAACCATAGTCACTTAATTAACTAGTAAGCATCAGAGGTAGAATCTGATCCTAGGTCTTCATGATTTCATGTCCCAGCACTCTGCCCACCACACCATACTGCCTAATCAGGGATGAGTAATCATTTGAATTCCGGCTCTTAAAGATAGATGGAATGTCAATGGGTATAAATTTGGTGGGTAGATAACAGAAGGAAAGCATGTCAGCAAGAGGAAATCTTCAGGAAGGACAAGGAAGCAGGAAAGTAGAGACTACGCTTGAGAGGACATGAGAAATCAAGTTTGACTTCCATGAAGAGCCCAAGAGGGGAGAAGTTTAACAATCCCAGTGGTATAAATACAACATTAATTAGCGATAATTAGGTAAGTGGCTTGGTATGCTGGCTTTAAAGTCAGGAAGACCTGAGTGTGAATTTCACCTTGGACACATACTAGTTATGGGATACTGGACAAGTTACTTAATTTCCAGGGTTCTCAGCAACTAAAAAGTTGTAGAGAAGACACAAGCCATTATAGAAAGAAGTTTCCCTCACATGGGAGCTCTCTATACTAAAGAAATCACTGGTTCAGCCTCTAACTCATAATCAATAAACAGATATTCATTTAGTACCAGTTAGATGTCAGATACTGACCATCTGTTCTTAATTCCTGTCCACTCATCAATTAACCCCAACTAAGTGGCACAATGCAGACAACACTGGGCTGAGAACCAGGAAGACCCATCTTCCTGAGTTCAAATTTGGCCTCAGACACTTACTAGCTATGTGACCCTGGGCAAGTCACTTAACCCTCTTTGCCTCAATTTCTTCATCTGTAAAATGAGCTGGAGAAGGAAATGGCAAACCACTCTAGTATCTCTGCCAAGAAAACCCCAAATGGGGTGACTGAAAAAAACTGAACAACAACAAATTTCCAAAGTAGTCATGAGTAACTTACTGATACTTACTAGTTGGCCACTGCTACAAAATAAAGAACAGCTTTCTTAACACAATTTTTTCATCACTCTATTTCCAAGTCTATAGCCCCATGGTTATTGGTCTAGATTTAGACAGGCAACACAAAATGAGACAGCTGGGCCACAGGTCATGGGGTAAGGAGGAAGGAAAGAATTTACATAAAACAAAGGAAGTAAAATAGAATTTGTCCATTGGAAAAAAAACAATTTGCCATTAAAATTTCTCAATCAGCAAAGTATCACTTTAAGCTGAAGTAGTAACAGCTTTCAAGGCAAAGTAGGCAGACATATCACCCAATGGAAAGAAGAAAAATAGATAGAATATTTTCCAGGAGCTAATTAGTGATCTTCCCACTCCCCTTTGTCTATGTATATAAAGTCTTGCACATTAACTTCATTTTCAAGCTAAACACACTAGTTTCTCCTCCCTGCCAACCTCACCATTCTTGTGCCATTTTTAGAACCCTCGACAGCTTGACTTTTCAGTTGTTCTCTTCTGTCAGATTCAAAACAGACAAGAAAGGGGAGAAGTACATTCTAGAAATAAGGGACCTTGTCAAGGCTATATCTCAGGTGGGTTTGCTTGGCTTCTGCCGATATTCCATTGTCTTTAGCCCTAGATAAGCCTTAGTATTGATGGCATCTGGCATCTGGAAAGAATTTGTAGGAGTCATCCTACTGCCTCTAGTTAGGGATATGCCCAAACCATCCCACTCAGAACACCTGGGATAGAGATTTCATGCACTCCCTCAGGCATATGTTCCATGGTAACTCTTAGGGTCAGGGACTCCTTTTTTATATCTAGCCCAAATCTCTCCTGCTATAATTTAAGTTTATTCCTCAGGCGTGATTGGGTGGTGGGGCAGGGGTAGCTATTTTTATATCACCTCCCACTTCCCAATCTCTTAATACAATTAGTTAATTGATCATTCACCCAAACCTCAAGGTTATTTGCATAACCTCACTTTCTCTCACCATCAGCATCCAATCTATTGCCGAGATCTGTTAATTCTGCTTTCATAGAATCTCTCATATATGCCCCCTTCTCTCCTCTGACCCTTCTGACACCCTGCTACAGGCCCTCAGCATCTCACATCTGGACCATTGAAATAGCCTGCTGATTGGTCTCCCTGCCTAGTGTCTCCCTACTCCAGTCCAACCCCAACTCAGCTATCAAAATGATCTTCTAAAATATAGTTCTGACCAAGCTGCCACTTTATCAAGTAAAGTCCAGTGCAGGGAGTGGGGAACCTGAGGCCTCGAAACCACATGGCCCCCTAGGTCCTCAAGTGTGATCCTTTGACTGAATCCAAACTTCACAGAACAAACCCCTTTAATAAAAGGATTTTCTGAAGTCTGTGTTCAGTCGAAGGACCACACTTGAGGACCTAGAGGGCCACATATGACCTTGAGACCACAGGTTCCCCACCCTGGTCCAGTGGCTTCCTATTACCTCTAGGATCAAATATAAAATCCTCTCTTTGGTATTAAAAGCCCTTTATGATCTAGCCCAGGAATGGGGAATCTATGACCTCAAGACCACATGTAACCTTCTAGGTCCTTGAGTGCAACCTTTTGAATGAATCCAAGTTTTACAGAACAAGTCCTTTTATAAAGGACTTGATTTGGATTGAGTCAAAGGACCACACTTGAGGACCTAGAGGGCCACATGTGACCTTGAGGCTACAGGTTCCCCATACCTGGTCTAGCCCCTTCCTATCTTCCCAATCTTTTTATACCTTCCTTCCTTCCATGTACTCTTTGATCAAGCAACACCGGCCTCCTTAAATGTCCCAGGCATAGACCATGCCACCTTCCAATGCCAAGCATTTTCACCCCTTGCCCCCCACACCTGAAGTTCTCTTGTTTCTCATCTCCAACTCTTGGCCTCCCTGGCTTCCTTCAAGTCCCAGCTAAAATCCCACATTCTAAAAGAAATCTCTTCTGACCCCCCTGAACACCACTGCCTTCTTCCTGTTGGCTATCTCCAATCCATCCTGTAGATATAATCTGGTTTGTACATAATGTTTTAGCCCTCTAGATTGCAAGCTCCTAGAAAACAGGAATTGGTTTTTGCCTCTTTTTGTATCCCCATAGCTTAGAACAGTGCTGGCTAAAGTGTTTAATGAGTGCTCATTGACTGACTTGAAGCCTTTTTGACATACCTCTCACTTAGTCTTCCCTTCTGTTCAAAGTCTTCAATTTTCTCCTTCAACCTGCATCACCTCCACTGCTCTTCTTTGAACCCTAGTGTGGTATAAAGAGCACAGGATAGCCGTCAGGAGACCAGGATTCTAATTCCCATTCTGCCACTAATCTCTGTTTCGACTTCGATAGAGTCTAGGCAGGGACATCAATTAACAGGTTGTTTCAATAGTCTGGGTTTCAATTTCTTCTCCTATAAAATGCAATGGACTAGATAATCTCAGGTTGCTCCCAGAAATAAATTTCTAAGTTTCTGATTCTCAAAATAAATGGATTCTTGGATCCCTAAACATAATAAGCATTTAATATCAAAATCCAATGTGGAATGCCTGTGCAGAGAGAGATGACAAAGAAGTCAATCTTCACTTGAAAGAGCTCAACTTCATACAGCAATTCTTTACAACAATGTGGGATAGTAACTGGTACAAGTATTAGCCCCATGTTACAATGAAAAGAGTGAGATTCACTGAGACCAAGTCACCCAAAGCTACATAGCTAGTATGTATCAAATTCTGAAATTCAATTCAATCAGCTTCAAAAAACAAACAAACGTCCAATATGTGTAGAGTTCTCTGCCAGACACCAGAAGAAATACTAGGCTTAGATAAGTCAGGGGCAGTTGAGTGGCACAGTGGATGGAGCCTAGCCCTAGAGTCAGATGGACCTGAGTTCAAATCCAGCCTCAGACATTTACTAGCTGTGCGACACTGGGCAAGTCATTTAACGTTCCTTGCCTCAGTTTCCTCATCTGTGAAATAATCCGGAGAAGGAAATGGCAAATTATTCCTGTATCCTTGTCAAGAAAATCACAAATGGTGTCATGAAGAGTCAGGCATGACTGAAAAATGACGAAATTTAGGGGCGACTAGGTGGCGCAGGGAATAGAGCACCTGCCCTGGAGTCAGGAGGACCTGAGTTCAAATTCAATCTCAGACACTTGACACACTGGCCATGTGACCTTGGGCAAATCACTTAATCCCAATTGCCCTGCCTTCCCCCCTCCAAATAGCAACAAAAAATAAAATAAAATAAAATGACTAAACTGAAAAGACAAGCCACAGTTCCCACCTTCATTGGGTTCATGATCTAAAAGTCTTAGACTGAGACCTCCTAAAGCTGGCACTCTTTCATCCCTACCATGAAGGTTTTCTCAGCTTACAGTTGATTTAGGATGCTATAGAGACACATATTTTGGTGGCCCCTGGCAACCTCCTGATTCCCAGTGCTACAATCAGAGATGACCTGGAATCTTTTGTTGAATTCTTGTTGGATTTAACTTTGTTCATAATTATCGACTGACACCTCATTACCTTCTAACTACTTGGAATTTCCTCCAGTTCAATAAACTGCAGAACCTCTTCATGACCTCCAAGATTCAATAAAAACTCCTTTGTCCTCTTCCCAGCCACCCCAGGTCATGTTGCCTTCTCTTTATCCTACTGAAAATCTACCTCCAGAGTGTGTGTCGGGGGCGGGGGGGGGGGGTCTTGATTGCTAAGCTTTCACCTTGTCTTGCCTGCTCCCAGTCTCCCCTCCACCCCACCCCCACCCCCAGTGCCACTTCCTGTATATCTCCACATGTCTACCCCTTTCCCAGCTTCAGATCCCGGTTACATATTGCCCTTCCCTATTAAAACAAAAGAAAGCAGATACTGTTTCAATTTCTCGTATCCGTATCTCTGAACTCAGCAAAATGCTTGACACACAAGTGCTTAACCAACACTTCATTGATTCATTCTTCTCGATGTGGTTCCTTCCTGTTTTTCTAGTCATCACATACAGTATTTCACAGATTCTGTGGTCCAGTCATGCTGGTCCACTTACTGCTCCTCCCACAAAACTCTCCCTCTCCCGCTTCTATGCCTAGGCAATGTCTGTCTCCTATGCATTTATGCAATATCACCCTTCCTCACCCCCTGACTTCCTCCAAGACTCAGATCAAAGTGAGTTTTCCTCATTTTGCAAGAGGTGTTTTTTAGTCCCCCCGGGCCTATTGTCTTCCCCTCAGATGCATGTGCCCAATATGGTCAGTTGAGGTCAATCTCATCATGTGGGATAGGTTGTGGATCCTGTTTCCATAAGAGTTGTGATGGCATTGAATGAAAGTAATTTGGAAAAATACTGGAGTATGATATGTTATAACTGTTTCTGGTTGGTTAACTATGAGGCGAACAGGAAGTTTTTTGGTTGATTAGAGAGGCATTCAGAAAGAACATGATTGGATCATTTCTTTTTTCCTTTTGACTTTTGCTGTTGGTGGATTTCTTTGAATCCATTGATGATAGCATCCAACTATAAATAATGATGTAAGGAGAGAGTGGCCTTGGACC
This sequence comes from Petaurus breviceps papuanus, assembly GCF_028583685.1. NCBI lineage: Eukaryota > Metazoa > Chordata > Mammalia > Diprotodontia > Petauridae > Petaurus > Petaurus breviceps. The sequence continues at coordinate 8,324,489 of NW_027187313.1, read as the reverse complement.
CTCCCCACCATCACCCTGTGAAAAAGGCCTTAGTCCTTGCTCTCAACAATTTCTTCTGTTTTATATATCAGGAGGCTCTGCCTTTGTGAAATTAGAAAAGGCAGGACAGTAAGCCTCCAAGAATTCTGGGAGTCCAAGGCCATTCCAGGTTTTGTGGCTAGTCCAGCATTAATGCCTGACAGCAAGAAGCGTCCTTCTAGAGTGACCTTCAGGACCCAGAACTGTGGTAAATGAGACAGGGACTTTTCTGACATTAATGCTGCTTTTGTATGTGAACTTGATGGAAGAAAGTAATACTGCTTAGAAACTATGGTAACCAAGCCCATTCTTCAGAGAGTGAAGGTGTTGCAGCAAGCACCCCAGCATCCCCAGGGTGGCTGCCAACACAGGTTCTTAGATCTGCTTTTCTAAAGGAAAGCAACTCAAAATGGGTTAACAATCTTTCTTTAATCAATCAAACATATCATTTACCTACTTCAGGAGAAAAAGGTCAACACCTCAACTTCAGAGTATATAGACAGAAACAGATCAAGCAGACAGGCCTCCAACTGTCCAACCATTACATCTATACCAAATCACAGTTACCAGAGAGGGAAGCGCCAACATCTGTGTTTTTCAAAGCCGTGGGGCTCTCAACAGCTTCCCAGAGTCTCATCTGGTCAAATCACACAACACTTCTCAAAGTGAGCCCCAAAACAAAGTCTCACATCAGGGATTATACAGCCTTCTCCTGGGTCAGAGAATGTAACAACCCTCTTGACCCACTGCCCAATCACGAAATATCTCCTGAAAAACAAGCCTCCCCCCATAGGCTCCAGGTGCACTTAACCTAGGGGCAGGGAAGATGTTAAAAATTTACATTTCTATAACAGAAAGGCATAAGGAAATGTATATACTTGAGGTATTGGGGGGGAGAGGAAGTTTGCCATTTTTTCTTGATTGTATATTTGAAGTAAATATCCCATTGAAAAAGTTCATTGATATTAAATGGATAATGGGGCACTTGCTCATGGGCACTTAACAGTGGCAACAGCACAATTGGTGGGAGTTTGAGCTAGTAGCATCACAAAATATATACACCCTAACCAGCCCCTACAATCCTGAGGAAGTGATAGAGCTGGCCTGGCTTCTGGAGAGGGGGCTCACTACTCTTGCTGTTTTTGCCTTTTCTTTGTATCTAAGCACTTCATAATAGCACTTAATTAATAATTAAGCTTCGAATCGCTTACTAAGTGATAGAATAGGGAGCATAATTTTTGCTTCCCCTTCTTGGCTCCAATCAGAACCACAGGTATCAGAGAAAGGAAAAGCAAAGAGTCAAAGTGACTAGATTGAGAAAGCGATCTTCTGTTGTAAGTGGGGTAGGGCCTCCCTCCTTCATCCAAAATTTAAGAGCAGGAAGAGGGAAAGGAGAGGATACTTCTGAGATTGTCTCTTAGAGTTGGCACAGCAGTTGAAAGGCAGAATGTCATCTCAATAGAGATGGGGATTAGGCATATGGACTATTTCAACAAGAAGGAAAAATACATATACTCTGACTAGATCAATATTTGTGGACAGAGATTAAACATTAATAGTCCCAAGAACTCTCACTACCCTCCTTATCCTCATTCTTGGTAGACTGCATTAGTAGGCTCATTCTTGGTCAAAGTTACACTCCTCTTTGCTTTTTTGAAGATTATTTCTGACAGATGGAGAAGCAAAATTATCTTTGTCTTTACCTGTCTGCCTGTCTCTCAGACTTTCCATCTCCCACTGCCAACATCTTTATAAGCAAGTAGTAGTGGTAGTACTGAAGGTCTACAGAGCCATTGTGCTACCCTCATTGTTGTATGCCTGTGAAACCTGGACAGCCTACCAGTAACATGCCAGGAAACTGAATTGTTTCCATTTGAATTATCTTAGAAAGATTCTGAAGATCACCTGGCAGGATAAGGTACCAGACACTGAGGTCCTTCCTCAAACTAAACTGCCAAGCATTCAAACTCTGCTTCAGAGAGCGCAACTCCAATGGGCTGGCCACATTGTTTGAATGCAAAATGTACATTTGCCAGAAAGACTATTTTATGGAGAACTCACACCGGGCAAGCATCCACATGGTGGCAAAAAAAGAAGCTATACAAGGACACTCTCAAGGTCTCTCTCAAGGATGTTGGGATTGATTGTGAGACATGGGAGACACTGGGACAGGACCACTCAGCATGGTGTGCCTGCATCAGAGAAGGTGCTGTGCTCTATGAGCAAAGCAGAATTGAAACAGCTCAAAGGAAACACAAGACACGCAAATTTAGAGTACCCATCTCAAAAGCTCACATGGACTACTTGTGCCCGACCCATGGTAGAGCATTCCAAGCTCATATTGATCTGATCAGCCAGTCGGACACATTGAAACTTGACGTTAGCGTAGTGATATCATTTTGGTCTCCTGCAAGAACAAAGGACAGCAACCAACAACCAGGTAGTACTGTTTTCCTCATTTTACAGAAGGGGAAATTGATATTCAGAGATGTTGTGATTAGTTCATAGTTATATTCGCATCACTAGGAAATGACAAGGATAGGACTTGATGCCAGGACTTTTAATCCAAGGTCTATGACACTGAAATATGCCACTGCCTAGATGATAAAGGAATCACATGATAAATTGCTCCTAGAGTTTCTGGAAATAAACAGCTTCTGCAAATGAATGTCTAGACTTTTACTTTCCCAAAAAAAAGAAATCTGTATGACCAGATATACTTCTGTTTTTTTCTGTAGCTGCAAGAAAACCTAGAGTCAAACTTATTGCCTGAGTATTATATGTTCAGCCCAGCCCATCATACCACCTGCCCTTGCTTCCTCTGATAGATTGCTCTCTGTTAGTCTTACATGTTTGCCTTTGTATATTCTTTCTTTGACTTCTGCAATCCATGTTTAGCTCTTTCAGCAGCAGGGCAAGGTTGTAAAGCTTAAATAAATAGAATATTTTTCCTTTTCTCTTCAGTGGTTAGAGACTACTCATATTACACTATGCTCAGATCTTTAATGATAATGAATATTTATTCCTCTGCCAACTAAAGATGAATGTCTCAACTCCAAAGATACTAGTGGTATTAAAGTCAATACTCTTATTAAAGCCCAGTGCCTACATACTTGACCAGAATTGTTAAAAGCACTACTCTCCTGAGATGAGAGGGGACATAACATACCATATTTCCATTCTCAGATATTACTAATAATAATAATATAATTTTATAATCATAATAATATAATAAAACTGACATTTTATAGCATTTTCAAATTTGGACACTTTTAAGGATGCTAGGCAGGTTGAATCTCACTAAATAAATAGACAATTTCACTCAAGAAAGAGGGAAAGATATATTTAATTAAAAACTTATCAGTATGTATACATTTAAGAGAAATTTCTAGCTCAGCATGTACAAATCCACTAAAGATAGCTTCTACATTGAGAATATAATCCTTAGGAGTAATCCTAATGTCCTTCTGTTTCAGAAAAAAAACAGTCCATTTAATAAAAATTTATCCAAATGCCTGCAAGTAAAAGTTTAAGAAGATAAAAGCAGATAAAAGTTGCAGGCAAAGAGATTCCCTAGCCTAGGGCTTAGGGTTTTAAGAAGTCCCCACCAAAATTCCTTGTATATTCTTCTTGCTAAGAGGGACCACCACTGGGTCCCAAATCAGTCCACTTCAGGGCAAAGTTAACCCCAACTGCCCTAGGTCTGAACTAGTACTTCCTTACTCACAACAATCTTGGCTGGTGTTGAGGGGGGTGGAGGAAGAGAGGTTAATTTATGCCTCCCCATAATCCTGGCCCACAAGACCTAAGATAAAATACACACTAGCATTCTTATAATTAGGATAGAATTAGATGGTTTCTTATGGATCCCGTTGGCCCTATCTTGAGAAATGACCACACACTTCAAAGCTCCTAGCAGAGAGAACAGGATGGAAAGAAACTGCTATTTGCCACTCCCTGACTATCAGACAAGGTCTGAAGATATTAAAAAAAAAAGTCCTGAAGTGTACCTACTATTTATGTTATGTCTTTTTTTTAAATAGCCACCTTCTGAAAACAGAAAGCTAGGGAAAAAATTTTACAGTAAGTATCTCTGATAAAGGCCTCATTTCCCAAATACATAGAGAACTGAGTCAAATTTATAAGACTACAAGTCATTCCCCAATTGATAAATGATCAAAGGATACTAACAGGCAATTTTCAGTCTAAGAAATAATACCCCACCCCCCCCAAAAAAAATCTAGGAAATGCAGAATCTATTTCTAAGACCCCACTTGTTATATGTGGTGTTCACCCAGTTTAAAGGAAGTGAAAATGTATTTTTTCTAAACTTTTGCTTTAATACAGCATAATCTTCCCAAATTAGATTGTTTTCCCCTCCAGACCAACAATGATCTACCATCACAATTTCTCATAATGTGACCAAAATTGTAAGCTGAAATCAGCATAGGTGGCGGGCGCAAGTGGGAAGCTGTAGATGTTAATGTAATTTCTCATCTACCATCAACCTAGCATGTGACTCTGCTAGCCAACCATCTTAAATGTCACAGGACAGATGTTTCCCGTATATACCCTCTGAAAGCTCTCCTCCCACTCCACACTCACCAGGGCCACCATCCTATTTCTTGTAGGCCCACAGAATTGATATAAGTTTTGAACTTTAAAAACTGTTAGGCTCTTAGATGAAAAATGAAATATAGTTCTCTGTGGACAGTAAAGCATGAAATTAGTAGTGAGCTTTCCCTGAAAAGGAGTCCAGACTTCATCATGGGATGGAATATGGTTCCAAGACCGGACATACCATCAGAACTGACTCTGCAAATCTGACCAATTGGTACAGGTATTCTTATACATCTTATTATACCCATGTATGGATTAATTTATTCATGCAACAAAGTGATTCATTTCCTAGAAATTTCAGAACCTTGTTTGTTGTATTTGGAGAAATACAAAGTTTATAGAATCCATAGTCCATGTACTCAAACAGTTCAGTAGGGAATTTCCTTTTTTATCTTAGGTGAAGCTAGTACAGCCCACACTATGCATAGAATGTATACTTTGGAGTTTGTTTTTTCCCAATAATGGAGATGGGTCTGATGAATAGAAGCATGTGTCAGATGCCATCTCCTTCATAAAGCCTTCCCTAATTCCTCTTCCCCAGTCAGAAATGATCCATCTCTTGTATAAAGTCACACCTTTCCAGTACCCTGATGCACTTAGCATTATATTGTGGTTATTTGTGTCTATATCTTGTCTTACCTCCAAAGCCTAAAACCTCTGTTAGAATAAGCAGTCTTGTTTAAATATCTATATCCCTGGTGCTTATCATTGTGTCTTATACATAGGAAATGCTCAATAAATATTTGCAGGAACAACCTAAAGGTATTTAACCCATGTCAATTATATTCAAAGGATTATGCTAGGCAGTTTGGAGAGATATAAAATAAGTAGGAGCTGGTCCCTAGCCTCAAAGAATTTATAATCCAGTTGGGGAAACAATACCAATTCACTGAGATTCTCCTTATTCTCATGATACACCTTGTATTTTCCTGACTCTGCATTGATAGTGGGAGTTTCCTCATTAGAACTAAAAAACCTCATTTGGGGTTTTCTTGGCAAAGATACTGGCATGGTTTGTCATTTCCTTCTCCAGCTCATTTTACAGATAAGGAAACTGAGGCAAATAAGGTTAAGTGACTTGCCCATGGTCACACAGCTGGTAAGTATCTGGGGCTGGATTTGAATTCAGGTCTTCCTGACTCCAGGTCCAACATTCTATCCATTGAGTCACCTAGGAATTGAGGATGAGATCAGCAACACGAACCTGGGTGAGTGGAAAGATGGTAGTTCCCTTAATGGTAATAAAGAAGTTTGAGAAAGATGGGTTTGGGAGGAAAGATAATGAGATCTGCCTTGGGCATACTGAGTTTGAAATGCCCACCAAATATCCAGTTCCAATTGTCTAATAGGAAGTTGGTGATGTGGGAACCTTATCATTAGAGGCTATAGTAAAGAAGGAAATAGAAGAAGAGAATGCCAGAAAAATAAATATATGTCATACAACTCTAGCCTAGCTGTCACACAGGATTTAGTATTCTTTGAGATTCTATATATGGAATATATATATACATATATATATATATATATATATATATATACATATAAAAGTCTATCTGCCAAGGCAAACCCAGTGACTATATGACCACAATTATAAGACATTTTTTCACAAAATACAGACAGATCTAAATAATTGGAGAGATATTGTCATGAGTAGGCTGAACTAATATAATCAAAATGTCAATTCTAAGTTAATTTGTTTATTCAGTGCAGTACCACTCTAACTACAAAGAATTATTTTATAGAGCTAGAAAAAAGAATAACAAAGAACGAAAGGTCAAGAATATCAAGGGAATCAATGGGGGGAAATGAAAGGGGGAAATCTAACAGTAACAGGTCTCAAACTATATTACAAAGCAGTAATCATAAAAATAATCTGCTTCCTGGCTAAGAAATAGAGTAGTAGATCATTGGAATAAATTAGATACATAATACCTAGTAACAAATAACCATAATAATTTAGTGTTGGATAAACCCAAAGATCCAATGGCAAAAACACACCATTTGACAAAAAATTGCTGAAAAAAGCTAGACCAACATCTCATCCCATATACTAAGATAAGGTCAAAAATGGATAAATGATTTAGACATAAAGGTTGATATCATAAGCAAATTAGAGGAGCATGAAAAAATGGACCTGGTCAGATGTATGAATAAGAGAAGAGTTTATGACCAGACTAGAGATAAAGAAGATCACAGGAAATGAAATGGATAATTTTGATTATATGAAATTAAAGAGCTTTTGCACAAACAAAACCAACACAGTCAAAACTCAGGGGGAGGGGGAACAGGAAACTAGAGGGGAAATTTTTCACCACAAGTTTATTTAATAAAGGATTCATTTCTCAAATATGTAGGGAACTAAATCAAATTTGTAAAAATAAGTCATTCCCCAATTAATAGTCAAAGGATATGAACATGCAGTTTTCAGAACAAAAAATCAAGGTATGAATAGTTATATGGAAAAAAGTGCTTTAATTCACTACTTGATTAGAGAAATGCACATTAAGACAACTGAGATATCACTTCATACCTATCAGTTTGTCTAACATGAGAGACAAGGAAAATGACAAATACTGGAGGGAATGTGGAAAAAATAGTTACACTAAAGTACTGTTTAGTGTAGTTATGAACTAGTCTAACTATTCTGGAGAATAATTTGTAACTATAACCAAAGGGTATAAAACTGTACATATCCTTTGACGTTGGCAAACTAGGTCTATATCACAAAAAGATCAAAGGAAAAGGACCTATTTGTTTTTTTTTGTTTTGTTTTGTTTTAAGCAATTGGGGTTAAGTAACTTGCTCAAGGTTACACAGTCAGTTATTTCTGGGTGTAGTGCTGAGTGTCTGAGCCCAGGATTTGATCTCCAGGTCATCCCAACACTGGAGCTGGTGCTCTTACTCGCTGAGCCACCTGGCTGCCCCGAAAAGGACCTATTTGTACAAAAATACTTACACCAACTCTTTTTATGGTGGCAAAGAATGGAATTTGAGGGAATGTTTATCATTTGGGGAATGGCTGAACAAATTGTAGTATATGATTGTGATGGAATATTGCTCTGCTATAAGAAATGAGGAATAGCTGTGATGGCAAGCAAAATGGTACTTAGCTCCTTGTTTCAGCTCTTCAAGTGTCTTTGAGCCTCACCTGTGCATATATCAAGTCTTTGTCAGAAATAGAACCTGTGAAGCCCACAGTGAGGGGAATTTGCCAAAGACTGGAACAGGAAGGATGTAAGAGGAAGGGCAGAACAGGAAGGAACTGATGATACAAAAGCTCAAGCAAGAGCTGGGACTGAACATAACTGAGAGAGAGAACCCTTGTGGTGTCCAGCACTCTGTCTCTGTTCTTTCTGTGTTGACTTGTGATTGTGTTACTTTGTCAGACAGAAGCACTGCTGTCTGTTGAGTTGTGATTGTGTTACTTTGTCAGACAGAAGAACGCTGTCTATTGATTGTGTTACTTTGTCAGAAGCATTCTCTCTGTTGAATTGTGTTACTTTATCGGACAGAAGCACCCTGTCTGTTGGCTTGTGTTGATTTCACAGGCAGAAAGTAAATTGAGATGGTGGTGGCAATGTATGTGAATATTGTTGTAACTCTGCTAAGCTTGATGTGTATAGCTGGACTGGGAGCTGGACCAGGAGCTGGGAGCTGCCTACCTGAGAATCCAGGTCACAGTTAGGTGAATTCAGGTAAGGGCTAGGAGCATAGAAGAAGAACCATGGAGTTGGGAAGTCAGTCTCCAGTCAAGATGAAAGGATCTTCACTTGAGTACTTACTGCTGGCTGAGAGATTAAGACAGTGTGACCTAGGAGTGGGAGATCTTTGTACTTTGTACTTTGTAGCCCTTAAGGATGATTGAGTTAAGGATGATTGGAAGCCAATCCCAATCAAGATGAAAGAAGATTTTAGATGGGTACTTTATATTGATTGATTCAGATTATGATTTACTGAATAATATCTTTTGTTTAAGACTATGTGGCCATTTTAGTAATAAGTTGTTATGTTATATTACTGTGAATGTTGTACTTTGGTTTATGTGAATGTCTTGCTTTAGTTTACTGTTGACTAAATAGAGAGTTCACTATATCATGTGATCAGAACCATAAAGCTATTCACAGCAACAGTCCTCAGGAGAGCTGCTTGTGTTGGCTTTATAGCACCTTGGTCTCAGAAAAACCTGGGCAGACTTGCATGAATTCCTATAAAGTGAAGTGAGTGGAACCAGGAGGATATTGTTCACAGTAACAGTAATATTATAAGGATGATCAACTGTGAGAGATTTAACTACTCTGATCAAGACAAGGATCCAAGATAATTCCAAAGGAGCAGCTAGGTAGTGCAGTGAATAGAGCACTGGGCCTGGAGTCAGGAGGACCTGAGTTCAAATTCAGCCTCAGACACTTGACACTTAACTAGCTGTGTGACCTTAGGCAACTTGCCTTCCCCCCCAAAAAAGAAAAAAAAAAGACAATTCCAAAGTACCCTTGATGAAAAATGTCATCTACCTCCAGAGAGAGAATTGATGGGCTCTAAATGCAGATTACACCATACTTTTAAATTTTTTTCGGGGTGGGGGGGTGGTTCTATATTTTCTTTACTGTTGAGAAGCAATAGGGTATATTTTCAGGAAAACAATTGGGCAGAAGAATGATAATAGAGAGCCTCCAGAGGGAGTAATTAATATTTCAGACCATATCCAAGCTAAGTGAGGGACCTCCATCCAGCCTCCTCTGTTGTAGACACGAGCATTGCAGTAGAAATGTTACTGTACGTTTATCTGGCAGCCAGAAAATCTAATGAGATCTAACATGGCCCAGACTGAACAAGATGACCTGGGAAAGTACCTTCCATTCCTCTGATTCTGTAATTTGAACAGACCGCACTACCCTGGAGTAGACAGAATGAGGGAAGGAATATGTTAGAAATGAAGAAGAGAAACTAAGGAAAGGCTATGGTCCAGGATTATACCTTTGGAGAATTTTTACCTTTATTTTTATTTCTCTATAGGCATACATTTCTCATGACAGGATAGCTAGAGATCTGTTTGTTTTGCAGTTAGCAAAGAATAAACCTCTTCTCTTTCATTTTTTTTTTCTATTTTTTGCTTGACAAAGATATAAGAATTTTAGTTTCAGTTTCATGCATCTTCCACAAGGAGGGATCTCTGGCCTATTCTAGTTCTTTGCCTGTGTAAAACAAGTTTACAGATTACAGAGCCATGCCTCTCTTTTCCCAGAACATTCATTAATGCTACATATCATCAGTGAATGAGCCACGTAAACCACTAAGGAAGCTCAGAGAGAAACATTCTTGGAATAGAACAATGAGCTGCAATGTTGGCCTCTAGCCAGTCATATTTAGGTAAAGAGCCAAAACTCTGTCCAGTTGGTGAGCTGGGGATTCCCTCCCTTCAGGAATTCCTTCACACCTGGACACACAGGCAGCAACCTACAGTGGGAAACCCCAAGCTCCAGGATTCAGAAGGAAGTTTTTAATCAGTTCAAAAAAGGTTAGGTGGTGACACTTTGGAGGTGGTTTATCCTCACCCCATGACCTTATTCTGATCAAAATCTTTGTCACTGTTGTTTTTTAAGCAGCGGAAATGAGTTGCTTCACTTGACAGGTGTGGCTGTATCTTATCAAGGTACTAGAGAGTGCCTTTACTAGAGAGAAACCTAAACTCAGCAAACATACACTTGCAAAAGACAAAGAAGGAAGATCAAAGTGGCTCTGCCAAATCTAAAGGCTTTTCTGGGTGGAGTTTTATGTTTGCCTAATGAAGCAGCAGAAATGAGGCCTGCTCAAGGAGGAATTATGGGTAAGTTTTGCATCATCACAGAATCTGACAATCACAACTGGCCTTCTAATTCAAGCCATACATGGGGGAAAAAATCCCCATCATATATGTGACAAGTGGTCATCCAGTCTCTGCCCCATCACCGCTCCCAGCAGCAAATTTCCACATTTGGATGAGTCTAATTTAGGTTAGTAGATTTTTCCTCACATATAATGACCTATGCAATTTTCATCCTTTGCTCCTAGTAGAGGAAGGGAAAGGAAAGAACATTTATTAAGCACTCCCTATGTGCCAAGCCTCGTGCTAAGTGCTTTGCAAATATTGCATTTGATCTTCACAACAATCCTGGGAGGTAAGTTGTCTGGAGCTAGATGGAACAAATAAATGTACTTTCTCCTCTATAGTCATTCACAGCAGGGGCGGCCAGGTGGCTCAGCGAGTAAGAGCACTGGTTCCAGTGTTGGGACGACCTGGAGATCGAATCCCGGGCTCAGACACTCAGCACCACACCCAGAAATAACTGGCCGTGTAACCTTGAGCAAGTTACTTAACCCCAATTGCTTAAAAAAATAAAAAATAAAAAAAATATAGTCATTCACAGCTCTCACCACTACATCCCATTTTACACACACACACACACACACACACACACACACACACACACACTTACACCACCACCACTACCACCCTAAGTCTTTCATTCTCTGGAATAGACATATCCGGTTCATTCAAACTTCATATGATATAGATTTGGGACCCTTTACCATCCTTGTTGGCCTCTTCTGGATACTACTCTCCAGCTCAATGTCCTTTTTAAGCCAGTGTCCAGATCTGAACACAGTACTCCAGGTGAAGTCTGATGAGGACAGAAAATCATGGAACTATCACTGACCTGATCTGTTGTCTGACCTGTCTCAGAATTGCCAACCTGCCCACAACCTTTGGACTACTCCTGGTCTACCCTCTAGATTTCCCTGTTGCCTGTTTGACTAGAGAAAATGTCAAGAAAGGGGGGAAGAAGATAGAGTAACTCACACATATCACAACACAGAAAGTTAGCAACCCTGGAATGGTAAAAACTTGGGAGATAAATCTCCCTGGGTTTGCTTTGCCACCAGAAAGTTACTGAAGCAACTAAGAAGCAATTAACTCAGGTTGGGATGTCATTTGCTTAAGAGGTACTTTTATGGGAACTATAGTCTTTCTTCATATTCATATTCTCATTGCTTAACTCCCAAAGAAAAGTGTCTCTCTTCCAGTCCAGCTGTGTTTGCAGTGGCTGAATTCCATTTGATCTGTCTGCCTTTGGTAGAGTGGATCTTCCTGTTCATTTAGTGAACATGACTGAATGTGGTGGACAGTTTAAAGGAATGTCTTATGTTTGTCTAAATTTTGGCAACTATGCTATTTTCTCATCTGCTCAATTAACTCTAGTCTCTAGACCTCTAAGGGCTTCCCTGATGTCGTTGCTGACTTTAACAATCCTTATATGAACTATATTAATTTCAAATTTGGTCCCAGAACATTCTGCCCTTTGCAGTCTGATAGTGGCTGCTTGAAGAAGGTAAGGCTTACCCTAAATTTCTCTGTAGTGTCAAGCAGGTCTCAACTCAGCAACCCTCCTAGAGGGCTATTCTAGGCACTCCCACTAGGAAAGAGGATTGCCCATTTTCAAGAAACCCCAATGTTTTGAAATGAGATTTTTTTTCAATTTGATCAACCTCCTCAAGAACTACTTGTGATGTACTTAGAAGCAAGTGGTCAGTCAATAAGTATTGATTAAGTTTCTACTATGTGCTAGGCATGGAGCTAAACTCTAGGGATACAAAGTAAGGGGCAAAGCCAACCCATGCCCTCAAGGAATTTACAATCAATAGGGAAAGAAAATATGCAGCAGGAAGCTGAAAAGTGAGGGGAGAGGAGTCCTAGGGATAGAGAGTACTAGGGAAGTATGAGTTCTAGGGCTGATGTGATATTGCAGGATGAATGGGAGTGTGATGGAAAAGTGCAGAGGAGTGCATCTGGGTCAGAGATGGAAAAAGATGGAGAGACAGAGACAGAGAGACAAAGAGAGACAGAGGACTAGAAGGGGGATGGGGAAGAGAGAGAGGTGGGAAATGATAAAGTCAATCATATAAAACTGTCATTGAGTAAATACATGCATGGATGGCATAGGCAATACTTACCTAGACCAAGAGTAAGTATAATGTTCTAATTTTAGATTCATTCTGGGACGGAAGTGGCAAACTATCCTCTAGTGGTGGTGGTGGTGGTGATAGTGACAGGAATAAAAACAACCTCTAAGGTCAAACACAGACTCCTTCCTCAGTTTGGCCTTCACAACCTGGCTCTCCCCACTATATAGTTTATCTGGTCAGTGAACAAGGATTTATTAAGTACCCACCACCTGCCAGGTGCTATGGAAAGTGCTCAGGATGCAAAAAGAGAAAAGACAGTTTCTTTTCCTCATGTACAATTTCCTATCTCTCATACCATGTCTTTGCTCCTTACCTGAAATTCACCCCTCATCAAATCCTCCTCCAATTCATGTAAAAAATGACTCTAAACAAACTTTGGAGCTACAGAACCCACAAAATGACAGAGAGAAGCTAACTTCCCACTGAAGACAGTCTGGCAGGCTGGCAGGAAGGGGCCAGCGCTGTACTCTGGGAGCTGAGCCCATCTCCACATGAGCTGGATGTTTTAGCCTCAGGGTGGCCACAACCAGCCACCAGCTGGAGGGACTTCAGATCACCATCAGCTGTGACAATTTCCAGAATTATCAACCCATAGATGCTAAGGACAAAGTGAGAGGTCAGTGCAGTGTGGACTTTGGGAACCAGGAATTTGGGAGTGTGGTCTGGCCTTTACCTCCTGGAGGGAGAAGCAGCTGAGGCGCTGTGGCCGTGCAATCGCCACTACTTGGCTGCTTCAGAGATCCAGGCCTGCAGATTGTAAGGGGACCAAGCAACCAGTCTGAGGGGTAATCACACTTGTTTTAATGTGCTTGGATCTGAATAGCTGTCTAGGGTGGAGGTCCTAGGGTGTATGACAAGTTTGCCAGAGCACGTGGAGGCTGCAGAGAGGGCACCCAACTAATATAGCTCTAACAGTTGAGAAAATTCCAGCAATTTGGGAAAAAGCTCCCTTCTCTTTTTTTAAAGCAATTGGGGTTAAGTAACTTGTCCAAGGTTATATGGCCAGTTTGTGTGTGTATGTGTGTGTGTGTGTGTGTGTGTGTGTGTGTGTATGTGTGGGTGTTAAGTATCTGAAGCTGATCCCAGGTCCTCCCAACCCTGGGGCTGGTGCTCTTACTCATTGCTTACCTAGCCCCTCAAGATACTATTAAACAGATCCAAACAAATGAAAAAATAGAAGGCAATGTGAAATATCTCATTGGAAAAACTACTGACCTGGAAAATACATCCAGGAGAGATAATTTAAAAATTATTGGACTCCCTGAAAGCCATGATCAAAAAAAGAACCTAGAAATCATCCTTCAAGAAATTTCCAAGGAAAATTGCCCTGATATTTTAGAACTAGATGGCAAAATGGAGGTTGAAAGCATCCACCAATCACCTCCTGAAAAAGATCCCAAAAAGAAAACTCCTAGGAATATTATAGCCAGGTTCCAGAGTTCCCAGATCAAGGAGAAAATATTTCAAGCAGCCAAGAAGAAACAATTTGAATATTGTGGAAACACAATCAGTATAACACAGGATCTGGCAGCTTCTACACTGAGGGATTGAAGGGCTTGGAATATGATATTCTGGAGGTCAAAGGAGCAAGGATTAAAACCAAGAGTCACCTACCCAGCAAAACTGAGTATCATGTTTCAGGGGAATATATGCTCATTCAGTGAAATAATGTACTTTCGAGCATTCTTGATGAAAAAAACAAAGTTGAATAGAAAATTTGACATTCAGATACAAGAAGCAAGAGAAGCATGAGAAGCTAAACAGGGAAAAGAAATCATAAGGAACTTATCAAAGTTGAACTATTTATGTTCCTACATGGAAAAACAATAATTGTAACTTATGAAACTTTTCTCAGTATGAGAATAGTTGAAGGGAATAGAAATGCATATATATAAATGTGTGTGTGTGTGTGTATAGGAGGGTATATGAGTGTGTGAATACGTATGTGAGTGCATGCATATATGTGTACAGGTATACATAGAGGGCACAGGACCAATTGAATAGGAAGGAATGGTACTTATAAGGTGAAATTGAGAAGTGAGAGAGAAATATAATAAGAGGAGATGGGGAGAGACAGAATGGGGTAGATTATCTCATATAGAAGAGGCAAGGGAAAACTGTTACAAAGGAGAGGAAGAACAGGAAGGCAAAAGGGAATGAGTCAACCTTATTCTCATTGAATTTGGCTCAGGGAGGGAATGACATATACACTAAATAGGGTATCTCACCTTACAGGAGAGTAGGGGGAAGGGGATGAAAGGAGGGATGATGGAAGGGAGGGCAGGCTTGGGGGGGGAGGGAAGTTGGAAGCACCTACTTTTGAAAAGGGACAGGATCAAAGTAGAGAATAGAACAAGTGGGGGGTGGGATAGGATAGAGGGAAATATAGTCAGTCTTTCACAATATATCCACTATTGAACTGTTTTGCATAGCTACACATGTACAACCTATATTGAATTACTTATCTTCCCAGTAGGGTGGGTGATGAGGGAGGTAGACAAAGAATCTGGAATTCAAAAAAGTTTTAAAATCAAATGTTTAAAAATATGTTATTATTATTATTATTATTTTACATGTAACTGGGAAATAAGATATACAGGTACTGGGGCTAGAGATCCACCATGCCCTACTGGAAAGTTGGAGGGGGGATATGGGAGAAAGCATATTGGAGAAGGGGATATTCAGTGGGATCGCTGTTTTGGCATGGTGGGTAGAGGAAAAATGGGGAGAAAATTTGTAACTCAAAATCTTGTGGGAATGAATGATCTAAACTAAAAAATTAAAAAGAGAGAGGAAAAAAAAAGATGTGATCCACACACCAATATTAGCATGACATTACCAGAAACTATGGATGGTAAAGTCTCTCTACATGAGCAGTACTGGAGACAAAAAGCTGATGGAGAAGCTTAGAGATGTCAGCCTTGTTCAAGATGGCAAGACCTTGCCCAAAGACTTGGAGTAGGGGATCTAGGAAACTAAACAAAAGAGAGAGGCAGGATCTGGCAACAGATTGTCTATGTGAGGTCATGGTCTGAGGTTTCCCGATTCAAGATATCAGAAAGCCAGTAAGGACTTATGAGTCAAGGGGAGTTTTTAAGGGATGTATGAGACAGAAGACCCAATCACAAATTCTTGGTGAGATTTCGTTTTCTTGAAACTTGCCATCTTACTTGAGGCAAAGGCTAATATCCTCTAATTGAACTCAGTAGTTATATCATCCCTGGAAAACTCTTCAGAATGGAGGATTTATACACACATGAATTTTATTGTCCAAAAACTAAGAAATTTCTTAGTTGTTCCATAGGCATTCCTCTATGGTTCTCTAACAACACTGTGGATGTTAAATCAGCAAGTGCCTTTTTCTCCACTAACCTACCTTCATCTATTCCAGAATCTTTAAGTGCTGATTATCCAATTTATAAACCATCCAAGACATTTATTTCTACCTCCTTCTCCCTTGGCTCCTCAATTTGGCTATTTCACTGTTCCTTACTTAGCTTCTCAACTGGATGGCTATCCTGGAAATGCCTATTGGTTATTCATGGTACTTGTCAGCAATTTTGGGGGGGAAAATTCACTTGGGGAGGAAGCTGTCTTGTGAGTAACAGGGGAATCTGAAAAATGTTGCTAAGTGGTTGGGAATTCAGGGAAAAAATACAGAAGCTAAAGGCTTTGAGGTGACATGTGACTAGAGGTTCACCATTTTCCAGCCAAAAGTCAATTCTTTTTTTAAAGGATAAAATAAAATCAACACAGCTACTCTCTCCAGAGCCATTGAGAAGTACCTAAAGAGAAGTCCTAATTATTCATCTAGAGTTTGCAAAAAGTTGTTATTTTCCTATTATGCCTCTTATAATGTCAGGGAAAGGCTATTGGATTTAGAGTCAATCATCTCCAGAAAGCTAGTGTTCAAGTATGCCTGTGCTACACAGGAGCCTTGATGAAGAGAGATGAAATAGAGAGACAAAGAAAAGAGGTATGAGTTTGGAGTCAGAGGACCTGACTTCGAAACTTAGTTACAAACTATAGCTAGTGACCTTAGGAAAGTCACTTCTATTTGGCATTCAAAAGCCCTTCATAACCTCTACCCCTTCGTAGTCTTCTTTTACCTCCCCTCACCCCCAAACCTCCGCCATCCCACCCCCCTCAATCCTCAATAATCTCAGTCTCCTTGCTGTTCAACAAAAGAGACACTCCATCTCTTTACTCCTGGCATTTTTACAAGCTGGACCCCACCCCACTCCTGCCTGGAATCCTCTCCCTCCTCATCTCTGCCTCCAGACAAACCTGACTCAGCAAAAAGTCCCATCCCCCACAAAAAGCCTTTTTTCCAATCCCTCTTAATTCTAATAGCTCCCCTATGCTAATTATTTCCTGATTATTCTGTATACAGCTTGTTTGCACATTGTCTTTACCACTAGACTGTGAGCTCCCCAAAAGTGGGGACTGTCGCCCTGGAGTCAGGAGGACCAGAGTTCGGTTCTGGCCTCAGACACGTAACACCCATACAAAAAATAAACTAGCCGTGTAACCTTGGGCAAGTTACTTAACCCCAATTGCCCTCCAAAAAGGCAAAAAAAAAAAAAAAAAGAGCAGGGACTGTCATTTGCCTTTCTGTGCACCCCTGGTGCTTAGTATAGAGTCTGGCATATAGTTGGCATTTAATAAATACTTATTGACTGACTGACCACCTCTCCGAGTCAACTTCCTCAACTATAAAATGAGGGGCTTGGACTAGATGACTCAGAGGTCACTTCCAGTTTTAGATCCATAATCTTAATTCTGAATATCTGAGCTGATACCAACCTTTTCTTGGCCAAGTCACACCCTCTGAGTTCCAGTTCTCAATCTGTAAAATAGGGCTAATAATAAATATATTACCCACCTCACAGAGTTCCAGTAAGGAGCATATTTTTATAAAAAGCTTAAGCCCTATAGTATTGACTCTCTTCCTCCTTATGAGACAGAAGCATGCTGTTCTTCCTTCTTTTTACTGTTTTTTTGTTGTTCTGCTTTTATTGTTTCTTTACCAGACAGGAATCAGAGCTCTCCCTCCCCTTTCCATTTTTTTGGACCATATTCAGCAGTAGTGACGACTGTTCCTCGTAGTGCCAGATTTCTGTCCCTACTACCCTTGTCACCACCTCTTACTGGAATCCTTGGACAAACAAAGACACATGCCTGATTGGGTTTCAATAAGCTAAGACTTCAGCAAAATTTATACTTGCTGCTCTACCTGGTTTCAACTCCACTCCACAAAATGCCGCCATGCTGGCTTCCCATCTGCCCCTCTTTCCTGCTTCTTTGAGGGCAGGGGCTATCGTTCTTTGTTTTTGTTAATTGTATCCCCATTCTTTAACACAATGCCTGGCAAATAGTAGGTGGTTAATAAATGCTTGGTAGATTATTTTGGATTAGGTTATGAAACTTGCTCCAGATACTTCTGTAGTTTTTATGCATCTTTTACTTTCTTTAATCTGTTGTATTTTGGAATTTATTTACTTATTTGTTGGTTGGTTGGCTTACTATTCACATTCTACTTAACCATTCACCAGGAAACCAGGGCTTACCTGGACTACTATCCCATCCCAACTAATTCTTGCCATAGCACCTCCTTCCCAGGATTGTTGTGAGGATCAACTGAGATGATATTTGTAAAGTGCCTACCACACTGCCTGACACTGAGTGGGTCTTTAAAAGCTTCTTCCTTTCTCTCTTCTTCCCATCCAACCTTCCTTTTCCTCACCTGGAGCAGTCACCCTCAAGACAGGGGCTCCAAAAACTACTGCATCTCTTCCATTCAAATTTGAAACTCAGCCCTGGCTCCAAACAGTACTGGCTTCAGGGCTAATTCACTTATCCCACTTGATCTAGCCAGAAGGAGACTACTGGTCACCCCAAATCTATCTCAGTCATCAAGAATCCAGGACCTACCTGACCATCTTGCCATCTGCCCTGTGACATGTATGTGTCCCTACCTTCTTTCAATCTCTTACTCTAGGAACAGTAATCAAATAAGTAAGACTAGAGCTACTGGAAAGAGGATGATAATTGACTAATCTATGAATACATTCGCAATCCCGGTGACCCATCCCTCCTCCACACCAAAACTCATTTCCTTGGCCACTCTTCCTCTATTTATGTTATTTTTCCCTAGTAGAAGGTAAGCCCCTTGAGTGCAGAGTTTGCCTCACTTTTTTTTATTAGTTTTCCCAGGACCTAGTACATAATAGGAGTATAATAAATACCTTTGTATTCATTTGTTCACGTAGTTGAATTAGATTTAACTTACCATCTAATTGGATAGTAAAATAAGTCCTAAAATGGAAGTCCGAAAATCTGGCTTTGGTTTCTGGCTTCATTACTAATCACCTGCATGACCTTGGACCAGTCACTTCACAGCCTTGTTTCAGTTTTGCTCTCTGTAAAATGAAGGGGTTAAAGTGTCTATGGCCCTAGCCAGGTCTAAGGTCTTCCTTCTCAGTGAATACATTTCTAGCTCCATTGATTTCATTTGGGTTTTTATGGCTGCTACTGGGGGTTTATTTAACTTTTTCTTATACTGTCTATTCCTATCCCAAGGGACTGCCTTGTCTGTGACACTGGGCATCACAAACTTCCTTTACTTCAGATTACTTATCTATAAACAAGAGTTAGACTTGACCTCTGAGGTCCCTTTCAGCAATCAACCTAAATCTATGATTCATTCATTATTTCAAGAGGAACAGTGTGAACTAAGTCTATAAATATAGACTGGACTCAGATTAGAAAAAAGCTAAAAAGTCAGGTTGAGAAATCCGTGTTTTCATCTATAGGTCAAGGCTTAGCATGGGGCTTGGCACATAGTAGGTGCTAAATAAATGCTTATTGATTGATTAACTATAGGGAATCACTCAGGGGGTTAGAGCAAGGGAGTAATTTGGTCAGATCTATGTGGGAAGAAATTAACTTGACAGTTACATGAAAGACAGATTGGAAAGGGGAAGGATTTGAGTCTAGGTGATCAATTAAGATATTATGAAAATAGCCCAGTTGGGAAATCATAAGGTCCTGAACAAAAATAGTTGCAGTTGGTGGGAAGAGGGGGTGAGAAAGCAAGGAATATCTTGGAGCTAGATCAATAGCATTTAGTGATTGACTGAAATTGGGGAAGAACAAAGGAATGAGGATTTCTGAGCATGGTATAGTAGACAGAATCATAGGGAATTTGAGGGTCTAGACATCAGTCTAGGGTCTGTTCCTTATTCTATCTGAGCCACAATTTCTTCATCTGTAATATGGAGGAATTAGATTATATAACCTCTAAAGTCTCATCCAATGCTCAATCAATTAATCATTTATTTCACCAGACTGAGAAATTGTGAAGGACAGCAGACAGCAAGAAGGCCTCAACCCCAATCAACACTATCTCCCACATATTTTTTTTAACTTTGGGGGGCAGTGAGGAGCAGATAAGCAAAAGGTGGAGACTTGGAATTTCCTTGACAGAATGTATTCCATGCTCATACAGACAAAATACTATAAGATGTATGGGGATAGAACATTCCAGAGTCATTCCCAGAAGTAAGAGATTAACACAGCTGAAAAAAAGGGGTGGAGAGAGACAAGAAAACATGTTGGTTGGTGTCAACAGTTCCTGTGCTTGATCTCACTTGCGTCTTGTCTGCAGGGGAATGTGAATATCTGAACTTGGTTTATATTTAGGATTTAATTTTCCATGTTCTGACAAGAATTCTCCCTTTTCATATTCTTTCTCTTCCCCTCCCTCCTCTCCTGTACACACACAAAAGCAAGGTTTGGAGTGGAAAATGCCCTGAAGCAGAGACCTAACCCAGTAAGAGGAACACTGAGAAGGCAACAACAGCCTAGGAAGGGGCTGCTGTCGCTTATCTGTTACTGGAATCCTCTGGGGTTTCTTCTGTGGTTCTTGGGGGTGGAGGGTTGGCGAAGATGAAGGGGAAAGAAGGAGAGGGTAGAATGCAAGCAAGCTGGCCAAATCATCCTCCACTAATTTGTAAACACTCACGGAAAGGGGAAGTCTTTCAACAGTGACATAAGAAAGCACTATTTATCATGGGCAAGCTGTAGGTTGGTTTAGAAGGAAATAAAACAACTTCATTTCTGACTCTCATAGTGGGGCTTCTTTTTCTATACAATTAAAGGATAAGTTAACTATATGAATGAGTGAATGGAGTGGACCCATGAACTCATAGAGATCAGCTAATATTTGAGCATCCATTTCTTTGGAGATTCATAAAATGGGACCTCAGAGACTACCTACTCCAACACCTGGTGAAAGAGAGAAGGAAAGGAAGGAGATTCCAGTAATAGATGAGCAAAAAGACTTGAAATATTGTCTCCTGGGAACAACGAGTAGTGAAATTTGACTGGAATCTAGGTACATAGTGGGAAATGGTGTGGAAATAAGCCTGGGTCTAAGAAAAAGAAATCCTCTTTACAACATTCTAGAAGCCAACCATCTGGCCTTCATCTGAAGATAGCTAGTTAGTCATGGGAGCTCAGTCTCTTCCAAGACAATCCATTCCACTCAAAATTTGTTCTCACTATTGGGAAATTTTCTCTTAAATCTGTTTCTTTGCATCACTTCTAATTCTACCCTCTGGTGGCCAAGCAGGACAAGCTAAATCCCTTTACCATATGATTGTCAAATCAATAAGCATTTATGAAGCACCTACTATATGCCAACCATTGAGTTATGGCACTGGGGACACAATAACAACAACAAAAACCCTCTGTCCCTGTTTCAAGGAGCTCACAATCTAATAGATGTTCAACTTCAAATATCTGAAAACAGCTATCCTATCTAACCGAAGTCTTTCTTCCCATTCCTTTTGTAAATATTACATTTAATGAATTAATGAAAGTAATTAATGAATTCACCAATTAATGAAATCACAAATGGTTCAGATTGCCCCCAATCAAAGGTAGAAATAGGTATTAAGGAATTTGTTACTGTCTTTAATAAATTCCGTAAGACTTCCAGTCATTGGATAAAAAGAGATGATGCCACACAGGAAGCATGGTTGTCTGAAAGAATCCAATCCACCTTTGTGCCTATGTATAAAGATAGCAGTTAGTTAATGGGGGAGCCAACGGACCAAATCAAACAATGAACACTTCTAGTTTTAGAACAGCTCTCGTTTAGAGGATTTTAGGTTCAGCCAAACCTCTAAGAGAGAAGTTCTATCCTTGACTTCCACTGACCAAGCCGTCAGAGAATGAACCAGTGGTAGATGACTTATCCAGCTAGAGTGATAATCACCCAAGAAAAGGAAGCTCTGCTAGAGCCCAAATAGCCTATGTGTTGTACCTTATATATAACATTCTATCTTCTACCTTGGCACTTTCTCGCACTCTTATCTCTCATACTTGGAATACTTTTCCTTCCTTACCTTGGCTTCATAGAATGTCTAGATTTCTTGGCTGTACAGCTTCAAGTACCAAATCTTACACACTTCTTTTTCTGATCCTCCCAACTTTTTAGTGTGCTCCCTCACCAACAAATTGTTTTTATTTACTTGGTACATATTTTGCACTTAACTGTGTGTTTTTTCTACCCATCTACCACATTCTCTATCATAGAATGTAAGCTCTTTAAGGACCGGCCTGTTTGGATTTTGTCCTCATAACCTCAGTGCCTACACAAGGCCTGGTTATTTTTATAGTAGTTATTTGATCAATTCAAGTTAAATTGAATTGAGTCAAAATTCATTTCTCTGTGTATCAGTTCCCTCATCTGTAAAATGGGAAAAGAGGTGGACTAAATTATTTCCAAAGTTCCTTCCTGCTTTGAATCCTATAATCATTGTCAGCTTATGCCTTCTTAATATAGTATTATATCCCTTCTGCTAAAATCTTAATGTTTTTTTTCTCTTTTTGTGAGAGATCAAAAACTCATCAGATTCAGCATAACAGCCACAAAATAAAGAGAAAAATATTTCGGAAATCTTTTCTACCAAAGGAAATTTGACTTCAGATGAAATTGCATCACTGGAGAAACAAGTTGTCACAGAAGGTGTTTTTTATGATAAATGGAGGTGTGGTTTTGATACTCACCCCCACTGTTTCATACACCTGAATACATGATCACTCTCTGGTGTAATAATGTGGAGGACTGACTCTCTTTTCCTCTCTCTCTCTCATCCAGGAATGAGGTGATGAAGGCTTGCACTAGGGTGGTGGCAGTCAGAGAATAGAAAAGTGTGTACTTGAGAGATGTTAGAAAGGCAGAAACAATAGGAGTTGATAAATGATTGGATATGGGGCAGGAGGTGAGAGAGTACAGAGTTGAGGATGACTCTTAAGTTGTGAACCTGGGTGACTGGAAAGATGATCATTATCTTCAGTAGTAATGGGAACATTAGCAAGAAGGGAAGAGTTGGACAGGAGGTGGATAATGAGATCGGCTTTTGATGTATTGAATTTAAGATGTCTACAGGATACCCAGTTCAAGATGAAGGATTAAAGATGTGAGACTGGAAGTCAGGAGAAGTTAGGGATAGACAAGTAGATCTGAGAGTAACCTTCACAGAGATGATACTTGAGACCATAGGATCACCAAGTAAAATGCATGGAGGGAGAAGAGAAGAAAACCCAGAACAAGACCCCTAGTGGACACCCACTGTTAGCAAGCAAGACCTGGGTGAAGATCCAGCAAAGGAGACTTGAGAAGTAACAGTTGGACAAGTAGTAAGAGAACCAGCAGATAAGCAAAGTCATGAAAATCTAGAGAAAAGGAGATTATCAAAGAGAAGAGGGGGATTAACAATGTCAAAGGTTACAGAGAGTTTAAGTAGCATAAAGATGGAGAAAGACAATTTTTGACAATTATGAAATTATTAGTAGCTTCAGAAAGAGAAGTTTTAATTAAATAATGAGGTCAGAAGCCATATAATGAAGAGTTAAGAAGAAAGTGGCAGAAAGCATCTGAGTGATGTAAGATAAGGAAGAAGGGAGAAGAGGAAGCTCTCTGCTAATAGCCTCATTTTTTTTCAGTGAGATACTAGGCAACATTCTCAGCTGGGAGGGGACAGAAGGGAAGCTTTAGGAGATATGAGGAAGGATGAAAAAATTTGGAAAAGCCCTTGTAGTGAGTGGGAAAGGGATGGCTTTGCCACTATGATGACCCAGTTAAGATTATGTACCATCAATTTGTAGTGGACCCAACCATCATAATTTATGATTTTCTCTAGCTTTGTTTGTTAATCTCCAAAATTATAAATGGGAGAGCAGGTACAAGATCTTCCTAAGTGATGGAGTTTCCTCACCAAAGAGCTTCCTTATACTGATGAAATAATAAATCCATATTCCCCCAAATGTACCTCCAAACATGTTTTATATATGTAGTATGTTCATATCTATATATATATATATTTCTTTATATACATAAAAATATGAATTTGTGTGGAGGAGAGAGAGTGAGAGAGACAGAGACAGTGAAAAAGAGAGAGGGTCAGAGAAAGAGACAGGAGAGAGGGGAGAGAGACAGAAAGGGACAGAGAGACAGTCAGAGAGAGACACAGAGAGACAGAGACAAAGAGACAGAAAGAGAGATTATTTTCGTAAGAGGTAGTCCTCTGGATCCTCCAGGGAATGAGGAGAGTCTGACACCATAAAAGAAAATTCACTCAGAAAAAGAGAGGAAATAAATTTAGCCTTAAAGAGCAAGAAGAATAAGTAGAAGTCACCTGTACTTTTTCAGGGTCTCTACGCTCTGGTCCTACCTTATCTTCTACTAATGGCCTAACCCTCCAGTTTATTAAAATAAGAGGATAGAGCAGAATCTATTATGCCTCATTTGAAGTACAAAAAAGGGGGGTAGGGTGGGGACAGCAGTCAGAATCTCAGACAAAACAAAAGCAAAAATAGATCTAATTAAAAGAGATAAGCTGGGAAACTACATCTCGCTAAAATATGAGGACCATATACAATGTAGGACTATCAATACTAAACATATAAGTACCAAATAGCACAGCATCCAAAGTCATAAAGGTAAAGTTAAATGAATTATAGGAGGAAATGGACAGTAAAACTATACTAGTGGAGGACCTCAACTTTCTCATCTCAGAGCTAGATAAACCTAATCATAAAATAAATAAGAAAAAAGTTAAAGGGATAAATAGAATTTTAGAAAAGTTACATATGATAGAACTCTGGAGAAAAATGAATGAGAATAGAAAGGAGTATACCTTTTTCTGAGCTATACATGGCACATTCACAAAAATTGACTATCTATTAGAGCATAAAAACTTCACAATCAAATGCAGAAAAACATAAATATTAATTGTATCCTTTCCAGACCATAATGTAATAAAAATTATATTCAATATAGGGCCATGGAAACATAGATCAAAAATTAATTGAAAACTAAATAATCTAATCCTAAAGAATGAGTATGTCAAAGAACAAATCATATTGTTTCAACTAATAATTTCATTAAAGAAAATGACAACACTGAAACAACATTCTAAAATTTATGGGATGCAATGAAAGCAATACTTGGGGGGGGGAACTGTATATCTAAACATATACATCAAAAAAGAGAAAAAGAGAAAATCAATGAATTGGGCACACAACAAAAAAAAAAACTAGAAAAGGAACAAATTAAAAATCCCTAATTAACACCAAAATAAAAATCCTGAAAAACAAAGGTGAAATTAACAAAATTGAAAGTAAAAAAATAAGTACTAATAAATAAAACTAGAAGCTAGTTTTATGGAGGGAAAAACAATAACATACATAAACTGGTTCATTTCACGGAAAAAAAGAAAACCAAATTACCAGTATCAAAATGAAAAGGGTGAATATACCACTAATGAAGATAAAATTAAAACAGTTATTAGGAGTTATTTTGTCTGATTATATACCAGTAAAACTGACAAAGTGAAATTGATGGATTTCCAAAAATATAAACTGCCCAGATTAACAGACAAGAAATAGTTCTCTTTAAAAACCTTATCTTAGAATGAAAAATTAAACAAGCCACAAATGAGCTCCCTGAAAAAATAAATAAATAAAATCCCCAGGACCAGATGAATTTACAAGTGAATTCTACAAAATATTTAAGGCACAATTAATCCCAAAATTATAGAAAAAATAAGTAAAGAAGAGGGGATGTCCTTAGAGATCAGGAGGGATTTATACCAGGACTACAAGCCTGCTTTATTATTAGAGAAACTATCGGCATAATTTACCATATAAATAACAAAAAAATCATAAGATTATATCAATATAGGTGGAAAAGGTTTTCAACAAAATACAACACCCACTCCTATTAAATATACTAGAAAGCATAGAAATCAATGGAGCCTTTTTTTTTTTTTTGCCTTTTTAGAAGGCAATTGGGGTTAAGTAACTTGCCCAAGGTTACACAGCTAGTTTTTTTGTGTGGGTGTTATGTGTCTGAGGCCAGAAGCGAATTCAGGTCCTCCTGACTCTGGGGTCAGCACTTTACTTACTGCGCCACCTAGCCGCCCAGGAACCTTTCTTAAAAAGATAAGTAGTATCTATCTAAAATCCAAAAGCAAGCATTATTAGTAATAGAAATAAACCAGCTTTCCCAATAATATCAGAGTTGAAGTAAAGATGTCCATTATCATTTAACATTGTTCTAGAAGTGCTAGCTGTAGCAACAAAAAAAAAAAATTGAAGGAATAACATAGGAAACAAAACAAGCACTTTCTGTAGATCATAAGATGATGTACTTAGAGAACCATAGAGAATCAGCTAAAAAACAGTTGAAGTAATTAACTTTAGCAAAGTTGCAGGATAAAAATTAAACCCACAGAAATCATCAGCATTTCTATCAACAAAACCCAGTAGGAAGAGAGAGAAGGAGAAAGGTCATTTAAAATAACCATAGACAATAAAAACTACTTGCATACCTACCTGCCAAGACAAACTCAAGGAATATATAAACACAATTTTAAAAAGTATTTTTCACACAAATAAAGATGGATCTAAACAACTAGAGAAATATTAATTGCTCATTAGCAGGTCAAACCAATATAATAAAAATTACTATTCTGCCTAAATATACTTACTTATTCAGTGCCATACCAATCAGACTGCCAATGAATTATTTTCTGGTACTAGAAAAAGTAATAACAAAATCCATCTGGAAGAATGAAAGGTCAAGAAAATCAAGGTATTGAATAAAAAAAAATACAAAGGAAGGCAGCCTTACATTACCAGATTTTAAACTATATTACAAAGTAGTAATCATAAAAATAATCTGTTAATGCCTAAAAAATAGAGTGGTGAATCAGTGGAATAGATTAGTGACACAATACACAGCGGAATACATAGGTATGTAAAACTGTACACAGTATTTGTAAATGACTATAATAACCTGGTGTTTGAGAAACCAAAGAGCCAAGCTTTGGGGTCAAGAAATTGTTTAACAAAAATCACTTTGGAAAACTAGAAAACAATTTGGAAGAAAGCAAGCACAGAACAACATCTCACTCCATATACCAGAATAAGGTAAAAAGAATAAATGATTTGACGTAAAGGATGATATCACAAGTAAATTGGGGGAGCATGGAAAATTTTACCTGTTAGATTTATGTGTAAGGCAACAGTTTATGACTGAACATGAGATAAATAGGATTATAAGAAGTAAAATGGATGATTTTGATTATGTGAAATCTAAAAGGTTTTGCACAAAACTAATGAAGTTAAAATTAAAAAGAAAGCAGGAAATTGGGGGGGGGAGGCGGGGTTGAGGAATTTATAGCAAATTTCTCTGATAAAGAACTCATTTCTCAAACATATTTGTTTGGAAATCAACCAAATTTATAAAAATAAGAGTCATTCCCCAATTTATAGGGGAATACATATATATATATATATATATATATATATGTATATATGTATATACACTCAAAGGATATGACCAGGCAGTTTTTAGAAGAAATCAAAGCTATCAAGAGTTACATGATAAAATGCTCTAAATCATTATTTATTAGAAGAATGAAAATTAAAACAATTCTGACCTATCAGATTGGTTAACATGACAGAAAAGAAAAATGAAAAATGCTAGAGGGGATGTGGAAATATAGGAATATTAATGTGCTATTGGTGAAGTTGTGAATTAAGTCAATCATACCAGAGAACAATTTGGAAGTACATCCAAAGGGCTATAAAACTGTGCATACCATTTGACCCAGAAATATTGCTACCAGGTCTATAACTCAAAGAGATCAAAGAAAAGGAAAAAGATCTCTTTATCCAAAAATATTTATAGCAGTCCTTTTTGTGGTGGCAAAGAATTGGAAGCTGAGCAGGTGCCCGTCAACTGGGGAATGGCTGAATATGGTATATGATTGTGATACTATATTACTGCACTATAAGAAATGATTAACAGGATGCTTTCATAAAAACCTGGAAAACCATACACAAACTGATGTAAAGTGAAGTAAGCAGGACCAAGAGAACATTCTATGCAGCCACAGCAATATTCTAACAGGAATCAATGTGAAAGACTTAGATATTCTGATCAAGACAAAGATACCAAGACAATCCCAAAGAACCCATGATGAAAAATGCTATTCATTTCCTTCCCTGATGGATTAGAAAAGCTAGATATGTTCAAATAGAGAATGCCTTCTAGAGTCTAAACAAGTAACATGCTACATAATTGTTGTTAACACATTGGAAATTTTGGTTTCATCTCTTGACAATGATTGGATGGACTAACCTCCAAACCCTTCACATCCCATTTCCAATGTCTTACCCCACCAGGAATCCATACAGTCAAAGAAAGGATGAAACAGGTGGAATTCAAAGGAAAAAAAGCAGGAATCCAAGGGATCAAGTTCAAGTATACTAGTAAGAAATCTACACAAAGTAATAATAATATGTTTCTCTTTCTGGATGATTCTACTGAGGAAGATGAGAACTTGTCTTTACTGTTGTTTTCCAAGAAGCAAGCATGTTGGTGAAACTGAGAAGATCTGAAACCTACTGCCTGGTTGTGACTGACCAGTAACCTTCCCTCATCACAAAGACACTGTGGGTACAGAATGAAGCTAATTGCATGGACTTTTTACCAGAATAGAGTTCCTTTCTTCTAAGTCTACTACCAGATTGTATATTCACTTGGGCAGGTAGATTCAGGGACACAGTAGTAGAATTTCTTGTGCTGAAATATAGTAGGCATTTGCCATTTTTCAGCAGCAATTAAGTAATAGAATAATAATAGTTGTGTACTTAGCTATCCCCCATGCCTGTAATGCCCTCCCTCTTCTGCTTCAACTGCTGACCACAGAGGCTTCCTTTTAAGTCCCAATTAAAATCCCACATTCAATGGGAAACCTTCCCCAATCCCTATTAATTCTAGTGCCTCCTTTCCCTTAATAATTTCCTATTTATCCTGTCTAAATTTTATTTATACATTTTTTTTGCATGATGTCTTTCCTATTAAATTATAAACACTTAAAGGGCAAGAACTGTCTTTCGCTTCTTTTTGTATTCCCAGCATCTAACACCTAGTAGGTGCTTAACAGATGTTTGCTGATGAATTGATTTATACCTGGACAAGTTCCTTTAACCTCTGGTCCTCCGTCTCCCCATCTATGAGTTCAAGGTGATAAGACTGGATTTTCTCCATGTTCCATGATAGCTATAAATCCTCTAATCCTAAAACCAAGACCCAAACTAATCCCCAGACATCTCTTTCTGAGGTACTAGTGCAACATCCTGCCCATCACAAGAGAGGTCTATTCTGGATCAGGGAGTTATTGCTCAAAACAAAAATGAAAGTTTTTTCCTGGATGTCTGCTTAAGATCAGTCCAGATGTTGGGAAGTAAAACAAGACAAAGGGATAAGGAGAGAAAGGGATATATTTCTTTGTACAGGAAGATATTGCCAGGAAAGCTGTCTATTAATTTCTCTCTTGGGTCCCTGACTACTGAACTTGACTACTTACTGGGAAACAGGGAAAATTCATGACACTCCACATTTTTTGACATTTACCTCATTCAAGGACAGTTCACATCTGGTCTAATATGACACATTTAACTTCTACATAGGAAAGTGCTTCTGCAAAGCTTATCACAGAAGTTCATATTTAGAAATGCATAACTATAGTGGGAAAGAGGCTCACATAGATGGGCGGAAAAGGGCAGAGAAAACTTACAGAAAGGATGAAGAAATAGATTTTATTCCTGGCAGCTAGCTGTGCCTCTATTTATCCATTGGCTGTAAGAAAGTGAAAGGCAAGTTTCTTTTACCATCTCCCTCTCTCTACCTCCTCTAAACTGGCAGGAGTCCCAGTTTTTATCCGATTCAGAAGGAAATCCCCTTCTGGGCTGTTTCAGACCAGCACAGATTCTCAGCCAAGATGTTTGCATCACTGCTGCCTGGCAAGACCTCTTCCCTCCCAGTTGCATCACTACAAAACAGGAAGCCCTAGGGAGCTTTTCTTTTCTTTTTTTTTTTTTTTGGAGGGGTGGGGGTAGAGGCCAGAAGCTGCTGTTGTCTTTGAAAGCGAAACCATCCTCAAGTCCATTATTCAGCAGATTCTCCGAGAGCCAGCATTGCCTCATCTGCTAAGAGGAAGAGCTCAATGACTGCTGGGCTATCCTCTTTTGGCGTAACTGGGCAGTTTTGCTTACACCCACTTCAACGTAGGATGCCTGCCCAAAAGCAGGACCACCATCTTGGCAGCAGCTTGCTTGGTTTGTCCATCTTAGAATGTTCCTGTGTGAGTTAATCCTTCCATATATCTATCCCTTGGATCAAAGGGACATACTGTATAGGACTTGATCCTTGCTGATGGAGATTGATTAATCAATGTCCTAAGCCCACATGAGGAATGGCCCATCACTCTTACACTACTAAGAAGGAACTGGCTGGTCCCTTCCTTGGTGAAAAAGAGGACTCAGTGATTTTCACAGTCAACTTGGCCTCTGGCTAAGTCCACATATCCAAAATCCACCTTTAAGCAAACTGGTTGACTGGCTAAGAATGTCTTAGAGACACTCAGTAGAACTAAGGCCTGTTGAAGGATTTGGGGGGGCCCCTAAAATAGAATTGGCCTTAGTATCCTTCCATTTCTACTTCAAACATCTTTTTTGTCCACTTTAAGCATCAATTTTCCACTCAGCTGCTCAAGTGCTCCCCCCACTTCTGCCACCCTCCCCACCTCTTTCTCCACAGTCTTCTCTTTCCATTCTTTCTTTTCCCAAAGAACTAATTTTACAACTTCAATTGATCTTTTTCCATCACATATCCTTCTCCTTAAGTTTTTTAATTCCAACCTTAATTTCTTTACCACATGGTCAAATGTTTACTGGACCCTGATTCTACCACTACAACATTATGTCCCACTTTTAAAGTATAAGTTGGGGAGCATCAAGACCTGCTTCTGTGAGACAGGAGACCTGGTGTATGTGAGGATATTTTACATTCCTATCATGTGGTTGGGAACAACCTCTTTCCATTGCTTGCATGACCTGAATTGTCTGTATCTTTAAATCTGCATGCTTGAGGCACATTACTCTTTCTTTCCAGCTGAGTCCACAGGTTCACTGACAACAGATACTATGAGACACTGCAGTAAGGAACAAGGGCCTGAGGCCTATTTTCTCTTTGCCTTTGGCCAGATAACCCTAAGCAAAGGACTTGGGGTTTAGTCTTATTTTATTTATCCTTTTTATTTCTTGGTGAAGAGAGTAGAGTCCTCAACCTGGGAGCTTGAGTCAGGGTGAACTTGAAATTTAGGATCTAGGATGGATGTTGCACCCTGCCCAGGAGGGAAACTCTGAGAAGCCAGGGTCTCAGGATGCAAGAAGTGGCCTTACCCTGCACCCTGACTTTGGTCTTGGAACATGGTGAGGCTATTGCTAGGTATGAACTGAGTTAAACTGTGAACCTAATCTCTGTTCCCTCCCCAGAGATTGAGTTGGTGTGTGTGTGTGTGTGTGTGTGTGTGTGTGTGTGTGTGAGAGACAGAGACAGAGACAGAGAGACAGACAGAGACAGCGACACAGAGAGAGAGACAGAGAGACAGAGAGAAACAGAGAGACAGAGAGAGACAGAAGATCACACTCCCCAAGTGTTAGAGGAAGATTTTATGCTTTGTCAACATCTTTTAAGTAAATATGTCTTTATAAAAGCTGCTCTGACCATTAAGTGGCTAAATGGACCCCTAAAATTGGAGAACAATTGGTAGGGGTTTGAGCCAATGGAAGAAGGAAGAGATCTTAAAGACCCTAAAGGTACCACAGAGAGTCCTAGGGGAGGGATTAAAGTACCCTTTAAAATTAAAGTTAAAATGCTTGCTGATGGTTTCAGGTAGATGCTTCTTATCATTTTAAGGGAAAATCATGCTTTCAAGTATTTTCAATAGGAATAGGTGTTGTATTTAGTCAAAAGCTTTTCCTGCATTTATTGATAAAATCATAATTTTTGTTACTTTTGTTATTGATATAATCAATTATGTTAATAGTTTTCCTCATGTTAAACCATCCCTGCATTACCAGTATAGATCCCATTTGGTCAGGTAATCACTGTTGCCTAATATAGTCTTTTCAGTAGCAGAAAGTCTGATGTCACTGTGCCCAGGGCCTTGTGATACTACCTCAGAAAGATTACTATATACAAAGCAGGGCTGACCACAAAAAGCTATGCTATTTCCTCCCTCCCCAAAAAAATATAGGGTAAAAAACAAAAATGAAGACTGTGGGTGTCCCACATCTGAGGATGTTGTGAAGCTGGATACTAGAGTTTACCTATCAGGTACCAGCCAAGGAAAGGAAGTCACAGGGAGTCACATGTCTAAAAACCACTCTATTCTATTTCACTGAATAAATACAGTGGAAACTCCCTCATAAGTCAACCAAAGGCTTATTTTAACAGAATTTCTTCAATTTGAGGATTTCCCTTCTTTATTTCCCTGTCTCTTATATGGGACAATGCCTAACTGTTGGCTGTTTCTGTCTGTCATTCTGTCTATAGCTGGCTTGGTCTCTTTCCTTCTATCTTTGTCTATCTCAGTCTCTTTCTCTATATCTCTGTGTCACTCTCTCTGCTCCTGTGTCTGCCCCTGTGTCTTTGTCTCTCTCTGTCTCTGTTTCTCTCCCTCCCTCCCTCTCTCTTTCTCTTTATGTCTTT